>NC_090613.1:3889691-3973001 GCF_004359215.1 Bremia lactucae
AGAAGCACTACGATGGTCTCGCCTGGGTCGTTTCTCTCTTCATATAACCGACTGCTGAGGTTTCACTTTCTGTGTCCGTTTTAAAACGATTACACTCAAACGTCATAAAGATGTTTGAGCGTACACAAAATGTCCAACATCAACATTATGTTGAGGCTTGCAGAGCATCCGATCGTACCATATTTGCTGTGCCGATTAGTCGCAGGTTCATAGCTTTAAAACGGTTTGGCTTGTGACACCATCGGTAAGAAAGGGATTTGAATGAGACGCTGTTTAATCGCATTTCGCATCGACTTATAAAGCAACATTCTGCGTGCTTTAGCCAGCCTCTGTTCGACAACAATAACATAGACCTAGTAACGCGCAAACTTTTAAAGGCCTTGAATTTGGAGGTGAGTCGACTAAAGATTGTTAGCAATTCTGTAAATGCCGATCGCGAACAGATCAACACATGTTTGCAATCGTACCACACGGTCGTAATTAGTTATCAATGTTTAAAATGGAGCTTTATTTGATAACGCAACAATGTTCACCATTTCCGTCGATAGTAGAAGCTAAGAAGGTCAAATAATAATATTACGAATGTAACAGCTGATCTAAGAGAAAAAATGTTTCGCTCCGCTTACAACGAGATGATTCGCACCACTTTCTCACATGGTCGAAACAGATTATGTGCAAAAATTGGAAGACGAAGAGGTTTATATTGTGACGGGAATAGTGTTTTCCTGTGAGCGAAGCCCTGGTGAAACCTACACACCTGATACCGGCTTTCACCTTAACCATTGCGGGATTGAACTCGCGTTAGTAGGTAGAACGCTAACTGTAATGGGGCACACATCGGTTGGAGAAACGTTGTTGTGGTACATTCACTTTATGGGTAAAATACCCTTTATTAAATTTAAAATAGTTAGTACTTAGATCTCATTTATTATGGGTAATAAATGTGGTCGCCGCCAGATATAAATCTGGCGGCCAAAAAATATTTTTAATTAGCTAAGGTAAGGTTTTTAGATTTAAGTAATTAAATACAGTTCCCATTTTAATCTTAAAGCGTTAAGTGCCTTGCTAAGGCTTGCGCATTGATCTGCAAGAGATAGAAGCCTTTCTAAGGAATATCCTCTTGGGCACTAGTTGCCACTTATTTCTACGAACCCCTGAATCCCTTGAACTAAGATTCTTTAACCTTTAATAGCTTGAACGATTCCCCGAGTTGTTAAACCCATTAAATCAATAGAACCAAGTGACTCTCTGAGTCTGAAAGTCTTCCTCTGACTTTAGGAGCGAGGAAGCTCCGCTACATTACCCCCCCCCCCCGTCTTAACCACTTGAGCAAATTGCATTAGCTCAAAATCATGTTACCTTCAATTCTTAGCGATGCAATATCAACACTTCCACTCACCGCTAATGCATGGCAACCTTGGTCTTGATACCACTCTTCTCGCATAGGAGCTTGAGCGTCTTTTTTCCAAGCGCCTTCGTCAACAAGTCGGCCAATTGGTTCTTAATGTCCACGTAGTCGACTTAAACTTTTCCGTTCTCCACGTTCTCGCGTGCGAAGTGGTGTTTGATATCGACATGCTTCGTCCTTGAGTTGTAGCCAGCGTTTTTGGCCAACGCGTTCGCTCCTTGGTTGTCCTCCCTTATCTGCGTAGCGTTCCTTTGTTCGTACCCCAAGTCCTTAAGCATTGCACGCATCGATAGCACCTCCTGCACACACAAACTCAGGCCATGTACTCCACCTCAGCAGAGCTCAGCGCACAGCGACATCCGGGCGCGTGCACGTCGTGATATAAAGAAGACACCCGATGAGAGAGCGGTAAGGTCTCGACCGCATCTCAGCACGCTCTGAGTCCGTTCCAGGTGATTGTTCCTTTGATAGCTTTAACCCCGATGCGCACGGATTGTCCACAGACTTGGCATTCTCTTGGCCGAACCGTTTTGCAACGTCGTTAATGTGCCGGGTCTGCTTGATCATAAGCGTACGTGCCCTTAGGTCATGGTCGGTAAAGCAAAGCTTATTTAGGGATCTCCATCCCTAAAATAAACTTTGCTTAACTGAGCTCCTTCATCTTGAAAGCGGCTTTAAGAACATTCTTTACTTCACGAATTTCATCGCTCGTCTTGGCTGCGATAATCATGTCGTCGATGTACAGACACACGTGCACGAAGCCGCTTCTGGGATGCTTGACGTATACGCACTGGTCTGCTTCACAGCTCTTGAAACCGTTCTTCAGGAAAACATGATGAATGGTCTTGTTCCACGTGCTTGCCGCCTGCTTCAAACCGTATATAGCCTTGTGCAGTAGACACACTTCGCCATCAGCGTTCTTGATGCCGTTTGGGATCTCCATGTAGACCCGGTCCATAAGTCTACAGCTCAGGAGTGCTTTATCCGCGTCTAACTGTTCCATGACGTACTGCAACGCCACACACACCGCTAGAAT
Organism: Bremia lactucae; assembly: GCF_004359215.1. NCBI lineage: Eukaryota > Oomycota > Peronosporomycetes > Peronosporales > Peronosporaceae > Bremia > Bremia lactucae. The sequence goes on from NC_090613.1 coordinate 3,892,136, forward strand.
CACCCGAATTGAGTTCATGTTCGCCACCGGCGAATACGTCTCAAAGAAGTCCACACCGTACTTTTGCTTGAACCCTTCGCTACCAAGCGTGCCTTGTAGCGAATCACGCGACCGTTTTCGTCACGCTTCTTGGCGAACACCCAGCGACAGCCGATGGTACGCGTAGACGCTCCGCGCGGTACCAGTCTCCATGTAGCGTTATGTTCGTGAGAACATAACTCTGCTTCCATTGCTTTTCGCACTCATCAGCCTCGTGGCTGAATATTGCCTCCGCGTACGTCGTTATCACGTCGACGGCGTCACCAATGTTTGCCACATGCGCCATAACAGCTTCCGCGATGAGTCCGTCTTCATCGATACGAGCACGCTTTGGAGACGGTGAACCGTCACTACCTTCCGACTGAAGATGTTCATCATAACTCGACTCGTTTTGTAGCAGAAGTACCGGCTCACAAATTCGTCGCGATCGTTCCGCTTCCGGGTGAACAACCAGTCGTTCTTCTTGGTACGCTTGCGGCTGAGAGCGGTATGGTGCAATCTCACCGTCGATCAGCTCTCGACTGTTCGGCAACGGCTGTAACATTCCAATGCTCTGCTCCTCTTTTGCCTCGTTCATCTCAGCATCCGGAACGAATTCCTCAATGCCCTCCATCGGCTCATGTGAAATCGGTACTTGTTCCATTCGCGTCGGAACCGTTCTATCGTCAGCGTCCTTGGTCGCGTGTATGACCATCATGTGAGGTTGCGACGAAGGTGACTCATATATTCCTCCCACTTCACGCTCGTCTAGCTTCACCGAGCGCGACACCTGACCTCTGAAGCATCCAGGTCATAACCACACGATACCCCTTTGTGCTCTCAGCGTATCCAAGAAACATACACCTGAAGCTCTTCGGCTCGAGTTTTGTACGCTTCGCGTCGTTGACGTGAGCGTACCCCTCGGATCCGATCACTCGCAAGTGTTCCATTTGTGGCTTCACCTTGACGCCAACCTCGTACGGCATCATATCCAAGCGCTCTGTGTTCGTGTTGATCAAGTACACAGCCGTGCTCACAGATTCCGCCCACCACTACCTTTGTAGTGCAGCATGCTGCATGCCTTCTCTATAACAGTACGAATCATGCGTTCCGCAACACCATTCTGCTGTGGTCTGTACGGTACGCTGATACACAATTCCGTTCCGACTGCACAATTCCGCAACCGTCTTATTCACGAACTATGTTCCATTGTCCGAACGCAGACACTTCAAGCGTTCTCCCTATTGATTCTCGTAGAATGTCATGGACTCCTTTATCTTGTTGGCCACTCACTCTTCTGTTTTGGAACGTATACGGCGACGTATCTTGAAAAATCATCCACGAAAGTCAGAATGAACTTTTACCACGCTTTGATAGCGTTCTCATTGGTCCCATCACATCAGTGTGTACGAGTTCGAGCACACGCGAAGTCTTCGTCACCGATCGTGACGGGAAAGATTCAATCGTATGCTTCCCTTTCGAGCAACCGCCACACGAGGTCTTGGTTGTACGGCTTACGGTTGGTATACCGTTTGTAGCCCGCTGTGTCTTAATCCTTGCGCTCTCACTGGAGTGTCCCATGCGAGCGTGCCATAGCTCCCACTAACCGTCAGCCCCGGCATACTCCACAAAACAAGCCTGTTCTTGCTCACACTCTAGCATGTACGCCGTGCCAACCTTCTTGCTCGACGCAATCGCTCAGGTCGTGCTTCTGATGACGCATGTAGAGCGCTGAAACTCCACGGTAAGACCGTTCTCGGCAAGCTTCCCTACCGAGAGGAATCGCCTGTCAAGTCCGGGAATGTAAAGCACTTCCATCATCTTGATGCGTCTACCATTCGTTCCGCTAAGCTTGGCAGTACCTTTCCCAGCAACATGAAGTTTCTTTCCGTTTGCAATCTTAACTTCGATGCTCGAAACAATTCCTTAAAAGTCGAATAGGTCTTCACGGTGAGGCGTCATGTGTGATGTCACACCACTGTCAATCAGTCATCCGGCGAGGTGATCCTCGCCTTCATCAAACACGGCGTCGTCGCTAGTGTTGCCTCTTTTGAACGGGCAGTCCCGTTTCATATGGCCAACCTGGTCACACTTAAATCACTTGCCCCTGAATTCACCACCGTTCTTGTGTAAATCGTTCTTCTTTCGTCCATTCGCTCGACCTCCTTTGAACCGTCCAGCGCTCCCAATCGCTCGGAACGCTTTCTCCGTGGTCTCCTTCTTCAGCTGACGTTCATGCTTCTTCAGCAGATTTTCCTTGATCTCAATCAGCGTGATGTCCTTGGAGTTCTCCACAATGAACGTAATCAGCTCGTATTCAGACGGAAGGCTGCTCAGTAGCACGACCATCTGGTACGCCTGATCCACTGGCTCTCCCATCGTCTGAAGACCCACCACGATCTTGTCAACCGCATCTAGGTGCGCCGCCATCGTGAAACCGTCCTCCATTTTGAAATTATGAAGTCGACGTGTAATCGTGGCACGGTTGTGAAGAGTACTACGGTTGTAGAACTCTCGAAGCGTATCCCACGCCTCCATGGCGCGCGTAGCCGTCCTGACCTTCGTCTGATGCTGCAGCTCGACGCACTGCGCAATGATACCCAGCGCCTTTGCGTCGTTCGTTAGCCACGCCTCTGTGATTTCGTTCTTCGGCTTGACAACTTAAACATGAGCAAGCAATCCCTTCCTGGCGAGCGTCATTCTCCTGTTGTACTCCACTTCCCAGGAGGACTTCGGTGCGCTTGGTCATCATAGCTTGTGCGGCTGTTAACCTCTTGAGTAGGTAACTGTGGAGTGGAAGACAAAATCCGAAGTATGTTTATTGAGTTAAATTTGTCTAACACTAATGTGCTCCACTCATTTTCTTACCCTCATTGATTGGTCCAAGCAGGTTGGTAACTACGCTAAGTAAACACAATTCTTACAAATGATAACCTTAAGACAAAATATAAAGATGAAAGGGGGCGTAACTTCGGGGGAGCGAAGCCCTGGTAGACCCTAAACACCAGATACAGGTTTTCAACTTTACCAATGTGGGATTTGAACTCGTGCCAAGTAGGCAGCACAATAACCCCCACGTCTTAACCACTTGAGCAATTGCATTAGTTTCAAATCATGTTACTTACGATTCTTAGCGGTGCAATACCAACAAATTCAAAGGAGCCCTTGACCACTCATTTTGATTTAGCTTTTAAAACAATTCAATTTTTTTCATTCAAATTTACATATGCTCAATAATTATAGCAATTAAAAACGTTTGCGCGATCAGGAGAGATAATACTTAGTAAAAAAAAGATTTAGGATAGGCGATATACTTAGGAGAGATGACACTTCGTAATAATTAGATTTTGGACAGGCGATACAGTAAGGAGTGAACCAAAAGTAGAACTAAATTTTAATTCAGTCGTAATATACTGGAACGGGGTGAGTCTTTACATGAAATTAGCACTTAAAGGTTTTTTTTATTAATATCTTAAGTAAAAGCTAGAGAATATTTGGAAAATATTATTTACATAGTTATGTTCGAAAAGCTTATCCATTGGTAGATATAGGCAATTATATCTACATGCTCCGCGGTCCAGTCAGCACTGGACGCGCGCAAAGAGAGAGACAGATAAGACTTTATTACATGTTTGTAATAGTATATAATTAAATTGGTAGTAAATAGAGAGAGAGAGAAGAACTAAATTTCATTAAGCACAGTTTACTCTTAACCCTCTTTAAAGCGACTGTTCTAAAGAGAGTCTTTCTCTGCACGTACGAGCGTACGTGAAGTGACGTGTGGCACCACTTGCACTGAAGCAATGCAAAGTGGACTTGTACTGTAGCATTCCAAGTCGGCAAGTCCCCGTTACACCTGGAAACACTTTGTAGTCCATCCAAGGACCAAAGTTCTATCATCTTACATAAGCATGTCAGATGATAATGGAAATACGCATCACGTTTCGCGTGATAGCTACTCCTTTATAAGTGACATAGAAAGGAGTGCCGTCGAACAAATGAGTTCGACCATAGAAATGATGCCATCTTGAAAATGCTGTCCGGTATGGACAGAGATGCCCTCAATTCAGCCATTGCCAAGTTCATACAATATGAACTTGACGAGGCAAGGGAGAAGTAGCCGTGTTTAAATAGCAAGGCTCTCAACAGGCAGAACTGTTGAGGTTGCAACAGTACAGACCCCGGTACCTAAGATGACGCACACGCGATGTCCCAAAACCTTAAAGATATACATCTCTAAGTATAGGGGAGTCGAAGAAGACTCGCTCTTAATATGGTTTGTCGAGTTGGACGATGCCATAAGGGCTCGTCATATCGTTAACGAGCAAATGCAAGTCAAATTTGCAAAGTCAAATTTTTTAGGTCATGCCAAACTTGGGCACTAGGCCTTAAGTTGCGCGACCCATACGTCTTTGGGTCGCTAGAGGCTTTTAAAACCCGACTCGAACAAACGTTTGAGCCACCAAGGGCTGAGTTCAGAGCTCGTTCAGAGCTTCTGAAACTCAAGCAAGGCAAGCGTGATGTGCACGCATATGCCCAGCACATACGACTCTTAGCGAGTTGTATTACAAATAACCCAGTTCATGAATACACGTTGATTACGGTGTTCATGCAAGGTCTTACGGATGGTCCCGTAAAGACCCACCTGTTCCGCTTAGAACTGGATACGCTTTAAGAAGCAATATACGTTGCGTAACAGGAGGACTTTAGCTTGAGACAGGCTCAAGCTAGTTCGTCATCGTATCGTCCTCCAAGACGGCACGAACTGGGATATCCAGAACCTATGACCCTCTCTTACCGAAAGACATCGGTTTTCAAACAATAAGTGAGTTCAAAGATGCAATCGCTGTAAGAAGTTAAGTCACTACGCTCATGACTGTAGTGCACTACACCCAGTACCGAGGGGTACTGAACGCACTTGTGGACCGAATGCCAAAAAGGACAACGGTCGCGGGTCCGACGTTGTTGCGAAATCTAAACAGCAAGGCGGACCGCCAAAAAAACATCGGGATCAGAAAGAGCGCAATGTCCTACTGATCCAGCAACCTCAAGAGAATTTGCAAATCTCTTGACGAAAGTTGCTCCAGACACAGTCATTATGTTTCTCTGCACCTGGCGATGAAGTACCCCTCATCACCTTCTTAAGTCAAAAGTGACAAATGATTTGTCACCTAGAGCCTTAGTGAACTGTGGAGCGTCGAATAATTTTATTCGTCGCCAGTCGCTAGAGGGTCGTTTGCTCAAATATGTTGAGCGCGACATCCCTTTAACGAGGATGACGGTGCGTCTGGCGACAGGCGCATCGATGATAGTGATGAAGCGCGTAGTGAAATTCCACTACAAGTTAAAAGATTTACAGTACGGTGATGATCGTACTAGATTTGGTTGACAAATTTGCTGTCGTCCTAGGTCTACCTTGGCTCAGAACGCATGAGCCAAAAATCAGCTGGCAGCATCGAACCGTAAAGATGTTTGCCACTTGTTCATCAGATGGCCATCTGATGAACGTCTTGGAGCGTCCACAAGCGTGTGGATGTACTACGAATGAGATGTCCTCAGTTGTGGTACGGTCGTTAGTACGACTGCACAAGATCACACTGTGATTAGTCATCACATTGTGGAGTCAGCCGCCGTGGGCTGTGCGAATGCACAGGCAGCGCCAACAGTCCACCACTCGAAAAAGTCGAGTGGATTGAGACATGAATGTACGCCAAGCGGGCGACATCCAAGGAAGATACCGGTTGTTCAAAAGGGACAACACGATGATCCTAAAGAGTCGACCGTAGAAGACTCGACTGTGATAGCGCAATCACAGTCGGAAGAAGTTGAGGGGATAAGTCCCCACGTACTTGAGGAGAAAGATCCTCAAATAGTTAATGCTAAAGTGACAAGACTTCAGCATCCCGAGGGATTAATCCCTCGGCATCCTGTGGATAAATCCCAGGAAGAAATCGAGACATTGAATGTCTTGGTTAATGACGGATCAAGAGTAGGCGCTTATACTCTTGATCTGTATGCGCCTCCAAAGTAGAGATAACTCAATTACCAACCCTAGAATCCAAGCGGTTCTTGAGAGATCTGCATAGCGGTAGAATCAAGAAGATCTGCGTACTCGTCACAAGGACGAATACGTAACCGATATTCGGTCAGCAACAATTTTTACAGAGAACGAACGAAGTCTCAGCAGCTCATCGATGGACGAAAGTGTCCTCGATGTGAAGACTTGGATTGAGAGATACACTACTCAATCCTGAAAGTCACTTAAGACAAATCCTTCATACAAGGATTTGATTGAATTCAGGGAAGTATTTCCTTGAAACTGTTCTATGCGAGTTGCCTAACGATTAAGGCACTCGACATGAGATCGAGCTCAAACCGGGCTCGAAGTACACTGTCATGAAGCAGTGGCCACTGCCTCGTGAACAAATAGTTGAGATTGATAAATTCTTTATCGATCGACTAAAAGCGAGCCATGTGAGGGAGTCAAACTCCCCACATAGCTTTTCGAACTTCTGTGTGCGAAAGGCCACAGGAGGGTAGCGGATACTGCACGCATTCAATAAACTGAATGTGCAACGGTACCGGCTCAAACGCCGATACCAAGATTAGACGTTAATATAGATGTTATGTCTAAGATTTTCGTCTATGAATCTAATAAATGGATTTTATCAGATCCTTATGCGTGAACGGGACATCCCGTACACAGCAGTTAGCACTCCCAGTGGGATGCACTGGGAATGGCTAGCAATGCGACAGAGGCTTAGTAACGCCCCTTCAAAATTCGACAGATGCGCAACGAATTTGTTCAGACCGGCGAGAATTCGCAGTTGTTTCGACGATGTATTCGTCCATAGCCCGGCTATGGACAGAAAGACGGACGTGGAAGTTCATAGAATTCACGTTCGTCAGGCTCTTACACTTACGCGAAAGCATAAGTTGTACGCAAATCTTAAGAAGTGTATATTCGCTGCAAGCGAAATACCACTTCTTGGGTGCATCGTCGGTAAACACGACGTGCGCCCTGATCCCGAAAAGATCAAGGCAATTACCGGCTGGCCAGTTCCAATCGATGACAAGAGACTTAGAAAGTTCCTTGGGCTAGCGGCGTGCTTGCACAAGTACTCACGCAATTATCCCAGATGACACTTCATCTCTCTCGTCTCCTGAAAAAGGACGAGAAATATCTGTGAAACGCTGATTGTCAGAGTTCTATAGAGGGAATCAAGCAAAGCTTGATGCAATCACCCATCTTGGCGATTGCAGATCAAGACAGACCATTCTATGTGGTCTGTGACGCCAGCGATTTTGCAATCGGCTGTGCATTAATGCAATACGATACAGACGGTGCGGAGCCCGTCGTCTGTTACCAATCGCGTCAGCTGCAACCAGCTGAATGCAATTAAGAACTCCTTGCCATGAAATATATACTGGCTAAGGGTTGCGTCTTTTTACTCGGAAATAGACGTTTCATCGTATATACGGACCCTGTGTCATTATGCACGGCCGTAAACAGCCCACACCTCTCGCAAAGAATGGCGAGGTGGGTATCCTTCTTCTTCCTTCTTCGCGGAGTAAAAGTTCCGTTAGGAATATAACCAGGTTGACTTAATGTCGTCGCTGATGCGTTATCACGCCGACCCGATTTCGAGCCACCTGCGCACTACAACAGTGAAAATAATCCAACTGTTGCAACACTCACTACGACTGTTACGTCATCAACTTTGTTTGATGACATAAAGAAAGCCCACAGAGACGATAAATATTTCTGCTTTTAATGGATCATCTGATGAATCAATCCAATAAATCATTTAACGATTTAATTGCTTTATATCGATCGTCATCCGATTAATAGACATGCGCAACGGCTCACTGTACTACACAGCCGTTGTCGGCGACACTCGACGTGTCGTCGTCCCAACTCGCAATGATACGCGGTACAAGCGTAGTACCGCATAATAACATGAAATTATAGTGTACGTAAGCTAGGTGAAGAGTATGACTGAGGTTAATAATTCAATGGCTGTTGCAACCCGACAACATCTCTGCGTGCTTAGAGCCTTGCTGGCCACATCGAGTTCATGTTAAATGAACTTGGCTATAGACGCATGTTGCTGGTCTGTTTGTAAAGCGAACAACATTGCGTGCAAAACTGGCCCGCTAACGGCCGAACTCATACGTTCGATCGCTATCCATTTGAGGTCAGCCCAAGTGAGTGAACCTCTCACGCTTAGATCCACGGTTCACGGCGGAGTTCTGGCAATCCGTGTTCCGATCTCTCGGAACACGGCTGACTATGTCAACTTCTGATCATCCGGAGACAGATGATCGGACGGAACGCGTGAATCGCGTCCCTCGAAGAGATATTTCGAGGTTACGTCCAATGGGGTCCGAATTGGGGTCCGAATTGGAGCGAGTTTGTACCGATGGTCGAATTAGCCATCAATAATTCAGCGCAAGCGTCTACAACGCATATCCACCCAATTAGAGGAATCCTCTGGTTGAAGGGGGGGGTGGACTCGCACGAGCAAAATTATCTCTGGCTCATGCGCATCACGCGTCGAATTTACGAACGGCGCGAATGATGTCGATGTCGAAGCAACCGACATCGAAAACGAGAAAGTTCTCATGGCAGTGCACACAAAGCGCACTGAAAAATACAAAACAAATGAGTCAGCATTGGAATTTCTACTGACTCGAGAATCAGTAGTCCGTTTCGTACAGAATTCTGTTGCTAACGCAGTTGAACGGCAGAAACGGAACGCAGATAAACAAGGAATAGCATTTTTTTATTTAAAATTAATAAATTAGTACTACAGTAAACTTACTTAAGCATGTAGTCACTAATGTGGGTAATAATTAACTAGCACCCAACTTTATTGGGCCGTTCCGTGCACATCGCAGAGGCAATTCGTACACAATAGACGTTTGCGTTGGCCGGCTCCGCCCGTATCATCAGTACGCGATTTCTCCCGTGAACGGATCTGACCACCCCTTCCAATAATCCCCAGAAGATACTTCGGATCACGAGTTAGACTCTCATGTTGAGTCTGGAGATTCTCATGCCGAATCCGAAGTTTCTCGAAATCGCGACGAGCCCACGACAGCTCGTCACGCAGAGCGTAATACTTCCGTTCGTACTCCAACATTAAGCACCCTCTTTTAGAATGGTCTTCCAACCGTTCGATACGGTGAGTCTGCACCGTCTGTTTCAAACAGTGACGCTTACCGCGCTCGTGATCAAGACCCTCGTCCGATACATGAGGTAGTAATCGAGTTGAGGTAGTGGTCGAGTTTGTCGATTTTCGACTCTAGATCTGACGTATAGCTCGTATTTAATTTTCCTCCCCCACCACAACCATTGGCGGATTCCTACGGTGGTCAACCTTTACTTGTGGAACGCATCGTAAGCCACCGTTATGTGAAGGGACAGCAAACGAATTATCTTGTGCGCTGGCGCGGTTATCCACCTTCGCATGACAGTTAGGAGCCTCGTTCCCAGCTGGTTGTTGATGTTGAGGGCCATCCGATGGATCAGAGGGTCCATCGGAAAACACGGACCCGTGGCGCTTGTAAATCGATTGGAAAACGTCAAGCGCATCGCGCATCTCGACAGAGATGCGAGCCTTTTTACAGGGCGAAGAAAGCGAATAAAACATCCCCTTTTACTCGTTTCGTGTCGTCCACACAACACGGACAGGGATCACCCTACGTAAGGCATGGAAGTCCTGCCTCACGAGACAACCGATGCAGTTTTAATCTTGCACCGGTTAAAGTTCGTTTATCAAACTTTACGTGAATCGCGTTAAGTTTTTGACGCCAGGCTTTGCGTCCAATGTCTATGGCCATGCGATTAAACGCGTTCCAGGCTTGCATTAACGAGCTTGTATCTCGCTTGTTGTTGCCACTATACCATCGATGTCTTAGAAAAGCATCGAGTTCTTCCTCAGCGGGAAAGGTCTTCGCGCTAAGATAAGGCCATGTAGCTTTGTCGCAATAAAAATGGAATATTTATTGTGGGCAGTAGTCTCTCCAGACAAGCTACCGATTAGCCGTTCGAGCAAAAGCCACGGCTTCTGCATAGGGGCAAGACAAGACGCTTTATTGTCTGCACCTCCCTGAGTGGTATTCACTGAAGCAAGGGTAGCACAAAAATGCTTATAACGATGGCTTACGCCATCGTCATCTTCACGCACATCGATAAGCGCGGGTGACGGCACGGGAGACGGTGCTGGCGATGAGGAATCATCCTCAGCGTCGGTACCAAACATACTAAAGCGAACGCTGTTAGCACGACTATCCGATTGAGCCTCCTCATTCGAAGGCTCATAGTCAGCCGCCTGACGACGCTCAGGCGACTGTTCCGCTAAACCCGTTTCGGCCACCTCGTCCGACTGGCATTCATAGTCGACCGCTAAAGAGTGGTCGCACTTACGCGGTGAATCACCCCGTGCACCCGCAATATTTAGTGTTGCGGGAGAAGATGATACTAGGCAGACGAAATGTCTGCCGCAGGAGACAATAATGCGTCGCCCGCGGCTGAATGTATCGCAGCCGAACGTTCCGCACTATTCGCTGACCGCATGGACTCGGTAAATATGCAATAGAATTGAAAATGATGGCTCTGACCAATCAACATCGTTTTCACTCAAGTGATCTTATAGTGACTACTCTATTTAATGACAGTCAGAGTGATTGTCGTTCTAGGCGGGGGGTATCGGAGTGTATCGTTACATGAAATTAGCACTTAAAGGTTGTTGATTAATATATTAATCTTAAAGGAATAGAATTTTTGGACAACATAACCTTACATGGTAATATTCTAAAAGCTTATTCATTGGTAGATATATGCCACTAAATCTAGTTGCTCTGCGGTCCAGTCAGCACTGGACGCGCGCGAAAAGAGAGACAGGTAAGCCTTTATTACATGTTTTGTATTAGTATATAGTTAAGTTAGCAGAATTTAATTGAAACAGAAGAACTTGATTATATTAAGTATAGTTTACTTTTTATCCCCTTAAAGCAATTTTTTTAAAGAGAGTCTTCCTCTGCACGTACTAGTGTACGTGAAGTGACGTTTGGCACAGCTTGAACTGAAGCTGTAGGCGGGCACGTCGTAATGCGGCCACGCTCTACTTAGACACACCCTAGCACAGCGAGGAAGCGGTTTAACCTGCTTCTCTTGCGTGCAGTGAGGTAGTTGTGGTGGGCGCGCTAGCAATCTCACCCAAAGCACCAAGTACTCTGGTTAAGTGTCGTCACGGGAGCTGTAATCCGGCTCCTCGTGCCCACTTACCAAGTAGGAATTAGTTTACAGACTGATTTTTATTTAATCGAATTTAATATAAATACCTATTTTTACCAATCAAAATGTCATCTCTAAAGATGATACTTAATATGTATTGCGAGCGTATCTTTCTAGATACCTCGCGTAACGGATGACGCTAGGCGTCATCCCTCCTAATGTGAATGCACCCATGTGCATCACATATACAAGGGTTGGTCACAAATGTGCACCACACCCGAGTGCTAAGTCTAATTACTTTTATTTATTGATTGACCATCCCCTTAAGTACACCAAGTGTACTTAACAGGGACTGTGTAACATTAGGGCAACTTTGGCCCGTTACAGAAGCAGTGCAAAGTGAACTTGTACTGAAGCAGTACAAGTCGGCAGTGCCCCGTTACATGTACCCTCATTCCTTACAAGTGGTAGCACTTGTTGGTCTTCCGCTCGCTTCTTCGCCATCCGCTCACTTCGTTGGATTGCGCTGCGTGGATTGCCTGGCACTGCTTGTAGCGTGAGAGATTTCGCTTGCAGCCAGTAGTGGACTGCTTGCAGCGTGGGAATTTCTGCTCACAGCTAACTGCTCCGTTCCTTCGGAAGCGTTGCATATCAGATTTTAGTATGTGGCTTCAGTATCCACTTAAATCTAAGCGTCTGCCTGGCAGATATAATCGCTTAGTCTGTGTGTAGAAAATAGATGTAACCTTGCACGCGAACGTGCCGGCAATTTAATATTTGAATCCGCGTTCTTTAAAGCTCATAGCAGAGCTACACACTTTTTATCCTTGGCGTAAGCCGAACGGATTAATTCAGGAATAGGCGACGAGATAGTCGTTAAATGAGAAAGTTCATAATCCGGCCTGCTTGATAACGCATCAGCCAAAGCATTCTGCTTGCCGGGCTTATACTTCACCTCGAAGTTGTATTCCGCGAAAAAGGATAGCCATCGGGCCATTCTCTGTTAGGGATGGGGCGACTAAGTCGCCGTGCGTAATGACGCGTGACCTGTATATATCACTAACGGCATAGAGCCGAGCAGATGAACTCTGAATTTGACGAGAGCATACTTCATAGCAAGTAACTCTTTGTCATGAACTGGGTAGTTCTTTTCCGCATCTTTAAGCTGTCTAGACTCGAGCGCAATAAGACGTTCGTGCCCATCAACGTTGGTTTGTAACAGAGCACTGTCAATGGCAAAATCTGATGCGTAACATACGACACTGAAAGGCCAATTTGGGTTTGGCAGTGCCAGAATCGAAGAATCGATAAGACTATCCTTAACTGCTCGAAAAGCATTATTTTCGGTGCTAGTCCAGCACTATCTGTATCCCTTTTAGGAAGATTATAAACTAAGCTAGCCATCAGCGTAATTTACGCTACATTTGTGTAAAAATTGGCGAGACCCAACCACTTACGCAAATCCTTTTGGTTTCTAGGAACAGGCCAATCTACTATGGCTTTTACCTTAGCGGATCCGCTCTAAGGCCTCGCTTTCCAATGAAGCATCCTAAAAAAGGAATTTCGTCTGCGCCAAAAATGCATTTCGATGCATTGGCATACAATTTGTTTGTGCGCATGCACTCGAGCACTGCTCGCAAATGGCCTTAATGGTTTTCCATATCCGACCGACCCTGCTCCGCACGACTATGGACAAATATTTTCAGCGAAATAAGTATGTGTATAATCTCGATGAGGCCGAAACAGTTGCGTCACTAGACGATTAAATGTTGCCGGGGCGTTGGAAAGCCCATGTGGCACAACCAGCCACTCCCATAAAATGCCGCTTGGGGTGCTAACCGCTGTAAGCGGGATATCGGTAGCTCGCATGAGCGATTGGTACTAACCATCGACTAAGTCCAATGCACTGTACATTGTACATCCCACCATATTATTCTGAAGAACATCCTTTCTAGGAATTGGGGTTTGTGCTGGTAGAGTGGCAGCATTAAGCTTATTATAAGCATGTACAACGCGCCATTTACCATTTGGCTTTTTGACACAAAATGTCGGTGTCGCATGAGGAGATTTGATCTCTCGTACCATTCCAGCCTCGTGCTTTGCATGGAAGAAATCGTCAATGACGTCACACTACTCCCTTGGTAAAGGCCATTGTCTTGTGACACAGTATTTGGTTCCCGGAACCAAGTCAATTTCATGACGAACACCTCTCTATTAGGAGGTAAAACAGATGGTAGATTATTACATACTACATCTTGGAATTCCTTAATCAAGGAATAAAAGGTACCTTAGGATCTTTAAGGATCGATGACCCATTCCGCGCACTAAGTGCAGCTTTTGTGTCATCCAGGACAGCTTCGTCTAGAAGTGACGATGAGTTTAACTCAATTAATGGTCGAATGACCACCATTTCAGATAAGCCGCCAGCCTTTAAGGCTCGACCGCACTCATCAATACACATTATGTCTAGCTCTAAAAGAGCATGTAACAAAGGGATTGCCGCACTGCACTTTATTTATTATTTGAATGTAAAACCTTACCCTAGCTAATTCAAAATAGATTTTGGTTGCCAGATTCATATTTGGCGGCGACCGTATTTGTTACCCATAATAAATGGGATTTAAGTAACTAACTATTTTGAAATTAGATAAAAGGGTATTATACTTATAAAGTAAATGTATCACAACAACGGTTCTCCAACCGATGTGTGTTCCTATACAGGCTAGCTGCTTTTGTGTCACACGCCCGTTAGGCACAAGTGACGGGAGGTCAACTATACTTGTGTACATAATGTGATGCACACAGGTGCATTCACATCGAAGAGGATGACGTCTGGGACGGACGTCGTCTATTGTATGCTCGCCATTTCGAGATGCGTAACAAATCATTTCATTGAAATGATTTGTATTTTAATTTTATAATATTTTTAACAGCCGTAAACTTGCTCCCTAACACACAGTGCGCACGAGTAGACGGGTAATTGCTTCGGTGATAAGTACAAGCGTGATGTGTGAGGTCGCTTTTGGCGCCCAACAAACAATTGCCTCGCTGCCAAAAGTTGTGTGTATTAAAGTGCGAGGTCGCTTAGAGAAGCACCCGCGTACAATTTTTATACCTCAGATTTACGCTTAGACAACAACATGGGCAAAATTGCCCAATACATCGAAACGATGATAAAGATTAATGAAAGCTATTTGCTAACTTTCAAAAAGCGTAGAGATATAGAGCTAGCTAATCAAATATGTTCTCGAAGCAGACGACGAATCCGTCTGTGCTTAATCGGGTCTCCAAAAGAAATCTGATTTTGTTATTGAAGTCTTCGTTGGAAAAACTTATCGTGTGCTGGCTCGGACTAAAACGTATGATCTGAATGCACGACAAGCGCTATAAAAATCCCTTACATTATAGTACTCGAGGACCCGGCACACAAGGATGTAAAGGCGCACGACCGGAGATAAACAATTTGACTACTATTTCTACAGCAGTCACACGCGAAATACGGGGGCAATTACGCAAATCAGTTGCTATTGTTGCACTTAACTTTCCTGTGGAACCTCCGACTCAGCATGCACCTAGTTTTTGAAAACCAGCAAAGGAGTTGCACCATAGAGTTCAAGTCGACATCGCGATATACTTTAAATTCTATGGTTACTACAATGATTGTTTGAAGCTAATTTTCCCATTGAGTTTAAGCTGTTGTTCAATCGGTGTTGCGTAGACAAGCCCAATTGGTTCTGTCCACAGTCTTCAACAAAACAGCTACTGTTGCTGCATCACGTACATGTACCTCAAGATGAGCATTGTACCATCTTCACGACACAGGCAAGCGTGACTGCTTGGGATGCAACAATGTATTGTTTAAACGTCGTTTTAATAGAGTGATGGGAGGTAATTCTTTCAATCCAGAAAGATACAAATTGACTTTTTAAAGCGTTATTTTAAGCTTGCACAGTTCAGTACAATTATTGGTAAGAAGCATATTCTCTTCCGGCGACTCGGTTGGTTTTGAGGAAGAATTTCATGACGCATTATTAGCCGCATCTCCCAAAATTCACCCATTTTTGCTCAAACGACAACGTCGTTGTCCAATTGCAGACGGATTGAAATGATAAAGCCATCACTTGAGACTTGGAGGGCATCTTTCTTTACAAGTCTCAAGTGATTGCATAATCATTGCAATCCGTCGTATCGTAGGGAACCACGGCTGAACCTTTTCGGAGACATTTGGGTCTTTTTGTGCCACACACAAAATTGACCTAAAAAAAAAAAACCTAAAATCATCGCTTTCTACCATCTGATTGGCTCCTCAAACGGTTATAACCAAGAAAAGCCAGGACGAGGGAGAGACTCGAGAGTCAGCGAACAACTCTACGATCGGCGTAAGTGCCTTCCTTGCCCGTCTTCAGTACACGAAAGACCTTGAAGCACAAGTATGGCTGAGGATTCTGGCATGTTAGACAATGGGGCCATGGTGTGGGTACCTCACCAGGACCAGGTCTGGAAGAAGGCCGTGGTTGTGCGTCGCCTTGACGACGGCGTGTCGGCCGAAGTCCGACTCCAGCCTGGTGACGACGGCGAGTGGGACACAGACGACGGCGTCGAGCAAATTGTCAATATTCGAAACATTGCGCGTCTCGCAGGAGAAGTCTCTGACGAGGCCATGCCAATTTGCAATGTCTTTGACGCCGCGGGGGCGAATGACATGTGCACATTAAATCACTTGCATGAACCCGCGGTGCTAAAGAATTTAGAATTACGTTTTTTAAAAACCATGCCGTATACGTATACGGGTGCCATTTGTATTGCCGTGAATCCGTACCAATGGCTTGATTTGTATGGGAAAGAATTGTATTTGCAATACTTGGAAGAACCACGGGAGTCGTTGCCACCGCATCCATTTGCATTGTCTGCCATGTCGTATATGGACATGAAACGCACACACGTGGATCAGAGTATCCTCGTAAGTGGTGAAAGTGGTGCTGGAAAGACCGAGACGGTCAAGATTATGATGAATCACTTGGCTTCGATTTCAGGTGGTGGGATCCACGGTACGAAAGTCATTGATCAAGTCTTGCAATCGAATCCATTGCTTGAATCCTTTGGAAATGCCAAGACAAAACGAAATGACAATTCCAGTCGTTTTGGTAAATTTGCACAGCTTCAGTTTGATACCACAGGGTCTCTTGTGGGATGTCTTTGTGAAACGTACTTGTTGGAAAAAAGTCGCGTTGTCGGGCAAACGGAAGGCGAACGGAATTACCATGTTTTTTATCAAATCTTTTGTCTCTCGGAGGCTCGAAAGAAGGCATTAAAACTACGTGGGGATGTGACGAGTTACAAGTACGTGACCGAAGGAGCGGACGTCGAAGTGACGGGGATTGATGACAAACAGTGTTTAAAAGAGACACAAGATGCATTGGATACCATTGGGCTTTCAATTGACGAACAGAATGCCATTTTTGAAATTGTAGCCGCAATTTTAAACCTCGGAGAAGTCGCATTTGAACAAACGAGTAATGATAATGAACGCAGTCATGTCACGAATGATGACATTGTGGATAACGTGGGTGCGTTATTGGGTACAACGATCACGGCACTTCATTCGACGTTGCTTGAACGGTCCATTACTGCTGGATCCGAGTCGTATACGATTCCATTGAATGCAGAACAAGCGGCGGATTTACGTGATGCGTTGGCCAAAGGCATGTATACGCAACTCTTTGATTGGCTCGTGCATCGTATTAACAAGGCCATTTGTTCGACAAATCATGTCAAGACGCACATTGGATTGTTGGATATCTTTGGATTTGAGAGTTTTGATACGAATGGATTTGAACAATTGTGTATTAATTATGCCAATGAGAAACTCCAGCAAAAGTTTAATAGCGACGTGTTTAAAGACGTGCAGCAAGAGTATGTGGATGAAGGCATTCCATTAATTCTCGTGACATTTGAAGACAATCAACCCATTTTGGATTTAATTGAAGGACGGATGGGCATTGTCAGCTTATTGAATGAAGAAGTCTTACGTCCACAAGCGACGGACATGACGTTTGTGAGTAAAGTATTGGATGCGTGTAGTACGCACCCAAGTATTGAAAAGAATCGTATTAATCCATTGGTCTTTACGATACATCACTATGCCGGGGATGTCACGTACAATGGCACGGGATTCTTGGAAAAGAATAAAGATACGTTACCGACCGATATGGTCCAATTGCTCTCAAGTAGTTCCAATCCGGTCATTGCGACTATTTTCACGCCCACGTTACAAAATCAGCGTAATCCTCGTGGTAAAAATGGCAAAGAAGGTCGTCAGAAAGGATTTCTTGTGGGCAATACCATTGCCGGAGCCTTTCGAAAACAATTGTCGGAACTCATGGGTACGATTAACAAGACATCGTCGCAATATGTACGTTGTATTAAACCCAATGCCCACAAGAGTGCCAATGAGTTTAATCGTGTCATGATTGTCGAACAATTGCGCTGTGCTGGTGTCATTGCCGCAATTCGTATCAGTCGTGCCGCATTTCCCAATCGATTGCCATTAAATGAATTCCAACAACGTTTTCAAATGATTTGTCCTTCGGCTGTACGTGAAGCCGAGCCTGCGGTCATGGTTGCCCGTCTATTGAAAGAATTGATTCCCGACATGGCCACGACCTTGCAAAATACCAAATTTGCCGTCGGACGTTCCAAAGTGTACTTTAGTTCCGGGTTGTTGCAACGCCTTGAAGATCGTCGAAATGTGATTTTAAAAGACTATGCATTATTGATTCAAAAGACGTTGCATGGGTATGTCTTTCGCCAGCGTTTTCGACGCCAATGTAAAGCAATCGTAACGATTCAAGCAAGTGTGCGGGCAAGTGTTCAATCGAAACGGTATTACTGTGTGCGTATGGGAGTGATTCGACTCCAAGCTCGCGTACGTGGTCGTCGTGAACGCCAAGTGTTTGCAGTATTGATTGCTCGTGTGCGTCAAGCACGCGTGGTTGAGCAAGAACGGATGCGAGAACAGACGCGTGTGTTGGAACACGAGCGTCTGTGTCAACTTGAAAACGAAGAAATTGCGCGTGTCCGTCACAAGACCATGGAAGAAGAACGAACTCGTCGTGATCCGCAGCCGGTAAGTGTTTGAATGTAGTTCATTGGTGTGGGAGACGCATAATGATGATCATGTGCCTGTACTAAGGATGGAATTGTCGGACAGGAGCCTGTGGAAGATGATTGGAGTGACGACGAGAGTGACAAGGAACACGATACAATGGACGACGTTGACAATCGACACCATCGTGAAGTCTCGGGTTCTGTCTCTCCTCGCACACTACGAGCATTAACGGAAGCAGCATCCAAAGTCGCAGAAGCCGAAGCAGCAGCTCGGGATGCCAAGTACGCTGCCGAAGCGGCGTTGGAACTCAATCGAGAACTTGTATCTCAAAATGATCGTTTGCGTTCGACGTTATCGTCGAATGTGGCCGAGTATGCCGATACCGAGTTATTACGTGAAAACGATCGATTGAAACAACAAGTACTTCAGCTTCAGACGAAATTAGTACGTTCTCAAGAAGTGTCATTGATTTCCGCCAAAGTGGTCGATAGTCGGATTACATACCGAGAAGGGCGTCAATTTGTCGAGTATAAACTCCAAATTGAAACCAATACGCGTGGAACGTTATTTGTCTGGCATCGATACAGCACGTTTCGCAATTTAGCCGCGACATTACAAACGAAAAATGGTTACAAACGTAAAGAAATTCCGGAATTACCAAATAAACAATTGTTTGGGAATTTCTCGGAAAAGATTATTCAAGATCGGGTGGCGAAATTGAATCAATTTTTAGAAGCTGCGACAAATGCCGAGTATTTGCAATGGGGTATTCGTGTGGATCAAGACACGTGTGTTTACAAACGTCGTGTAAAGAATGCCCGTGAGAGTCTTTCAACGCCAAGTCTGAATGCGTCGTCCCCACGATCGTCGCATCGATTGTCAATGAAGTCATTTAGTTTTCGTCGTGGCAGTACGGCAGGGAATTAAATTGAATACGGTCGAGAGGAAGCAATTTAGTTTTATCTGTAGTGGTATGATGAAACGTGGTGGTCGTCGTAATGACGTAGCTGGTTTAACTCTGAAAAGTCCATTAGGATGAAATACATGCTATGCGATTGGTTTTTTTTTTCTTTTTTTTTGTGTTTTTTAGTTGAAAAAAAAAAAACAATTTTGTTTGGGTTTAAATCATGGACGGACTTAAAGGTGGTTTAGGAATTGTTTATGCCGTGCGAAGGATAAGATGGACGCCATTGGGCGTATCCACGACGTCACTTAGTTCGCCGACATTTAATGCAAACGCAACGTCTTCAAAAGGCTTTACCATCATGCCACGACGGAATTGCCCGAGGTCCCCGCCACGCGCCCCGCTACTGCAGTCGCTGTGCTGCATCGCGAGGTCTTTGAGCTTGGCTTGGCCAGATACAATCTGCGAGCGAAGTTCTATTAACAGATAGCAACTGTTAGTACCGATTGTATGCGATTGAGTCGAAACATCATTGCACCAAGGAGCTTGTTAATGGCTTCTTCCTTTGAGCGCGTAATTCTATCGGACAAACGCGATGCTACAGATTCAATCATACTAAACTTCACTCCCGTTTTATTTGTAACATGCAACTGCGCAATAACGCCTACCGGGACGAGAAGAATGGACGTGCTTTACTAGCAAGTGGGACGCTTGAATTTGCTCTGCGTAGTCGCATTCATCCGTAAAAAAAACATTCGATTCAAACGCCACGTTTCAATACATTCGCACCTGCCATTTGTATGAAACAAATTAAACAATGGGACTCGCCTTTCGTCGCACCTAAGAATGTTGTTCACATGATTCGTTTCGTGTGGTACACATTCAATTGTCCATATTTGGTCTGTATAATCATTTTTTTTCCGTCTTCAATGTGGACGAAAGATTTTGTCCGAGTGTTCCAGGGCGCTGGCAAAGTAGCGGAGCAGGCACTACGTTTACAACGTAGTGAAGTAGCAAATCAAAGTGAAAATCTTACAAAACATGCAGTGGAATTAAGCCGTTTAGTGCCGTTTTTTATAAGCAAACAAGAAGGCTCTACCGTCGCGGACGCGCAAAAGACAGAGGAAGCACTCTTAATAGCAGCTGGTACACCAGTAAAGACATACATGGAGAAGCCTATTGAAGAGTTTAAAACACAAGACACGAAAATGCCACACGAGTTGAAAACACAAGACACAAAAGCATCCGTACTCCAAGAGCCAATACTTCAGCCTCAAAAGGAGTTTAAGACACACGACACGAAAGCATCCGTACTCCAAGAGCCGATCAATCCACCTCGAAAAGAGTTTAAAACCACGGAATGCCAAATCAAGACGGAGCCACTTCCAATCGATTCAAAAATGGTCGAAAACACGAGTTCGACGCGTCCAGAGATTACAATTCCTCCAGTAAATGAACCTCCTAAACGAAAATGGGAGGAAAAACACGTGCCATCGTCGCCACTGTCACGTATTTTAGGCTTTGGAAGTCTTGCCGCCAGATTAGCGGTTGGTACCGCCACTGAAATCGTACGTAGTGGCGGCAAGAATGGTACGTACAATGCCTTTGTATCGGATGCCAATGTCGAGAAACTTGTCGAGACTTTATGCACGATGCGAGGTGCTGCGTTAAAGCTCGGACAGATGTTAAGTATTCAAGATGAAGCCATGATTCCGTCAAAATTAGCGCTCGCACTTGATCGTGTTCGTGAAAAGTAAGTCCACAAGGCGACGAAATTGGATTCAATTTGTTGTTTGTGGTTGATTAACTTGCATTTTGCTATTGTTAGTGCACACGTGATGCCACGAGATCAATTGTATCAGCAATTGGAGATGGAATTAGGTCAAGAATGGCCAGATCGATTTCAAGACTTTGATGATATTCCAATTGCGGCAGCATCAATTGGACAGGTTGTTTTTTTTTCTTGTTTTTTGGATGCGTATGCGAATAAAGGTATTCATGTGTGGTCTTTTTGTGCTTCGTTGGAATGGAATTAGGTCCATCGAGGAACGTTATTAAATGGCGATCGTGTGGCAATTAAGATTCAATATCCAGGTGTGGCCGAGTCCATAAACAGTGATTTACTGAATTTAAAAAGATTGGTGACGTATACCAATATCTTACCGCGTGGATTGTATATTGATGAAATCATACGTGTGGGAAAAGAGGAGCTCACGGCCGAGTGTGATTATATTGGAGAAGCACAGAATCAAGAACGATTTCAGAAATTACTTGAAAATCAAGGCATGACACAACAGTATGTCGTGCCACGCGTCTATCGCGAATTATCGACGTCGCGTGTTTTAACGACACAATTGATCTCGGGCGTTGCAATTGACAAGACTGTACATTTGTCTCAAAACATCCGTGATAGTATTGCGCGTCGTATTCTTGAATTGACCATTCAGGAGCTCTTTGCATGGCGTTTTATGCAAACGGATCCGAATTGGAGTAATTTTATGTATAATGCATCGACTGACACGATTGGACTCGTGGATTTTGGAGCTGCTCGAGAATATCCGCAATCGTTTGTGGACGATTATTTTCATATTGTATGGGCAGCTGCAAACCACGATGAAAAGAGTTTGATTGACTATTCAATTAAGATGCATTTTTTAACGGGTGACGAGTCAAAAGGCATGATGCGAGCTCATGTTGCAGCCGGGATGGTCGTCGGAGAGCCGTTTCGTTCGCACGAACCGTTTGACTTTGAAAAGAGCAAGTTGACAACGAGACTGGGCCAGCATACTGAAATGTTTATGCAAGGTCGATTGACTCCTCCTCCTCAAGAAGCGTATTCGCTTCATCGAAAGCTTGCAGGTGCTTTTTTAATGTGTATCAAGCTCCGCGCGATTGTGCCGTGTCGAGATGTGCTTGAAGACGTACGACGCCAATATTATTCATAGATCATCCTTTTGCGCAATACAATACTGGCTTTTTAATAAAAAAACGTTTTTTGTTTTCGACAACATCATGCATTCTGTAATTTATCATTGAGAAAGGCTCTCGGATTGTTAAAACTAAAGAGCTCTTCCTGGTTCGCGGATCTTGTCATCATTAAAAGCTTCCTTTTTGGATCCTCGAGCGTTGATTTGAACGATGTTTTTGGCCCAAATTCGCTTGGCGGCGGCACCTAAACTGGAAAGTCAGGCTGGCATTTTAAGGCTCATTGGCGTAAGTTTCAAATTAAAGTGGCCACAAGTGTGTCGTTGTAATTATTGATGTTTGATACGTCGGGTGAGGAAGGGTGACTCCCTTACGCCGACAAGAGCTCGGAAGGACATTGAATTACAGCAACCGAAGAAGCAAATGACATCAAGAACCTTCGATAATGCAAAGCCACACGTACGATGTGAGATGGTATGGAATAAATTAAATCAATCATCATGCTCATTCGAATGAGTGCATGACTTGTTACAGAGAACCGCAATCGAGGATACGCCAATTGTCAATGTTGACACAGCTGTACCTTCCGTAGTAGAGGATAATCTTGCCCGCTATCGGACGATGCTTAAAGTTGGTGTCCCTCGTCCCGCTGTCGAAAGACAAATGCTAAAAAACGGAATCAATCCTGCCAAACTAAATGATACTGTTCAGGAAGGAGCTCTTAGCGCTGAGGATATCAATGAATGTGTGCCAAATAAAGTTGTTGTGGCAACGACAATGCGGCGGAGATGGCACTGGCATGAAGCGATGCAAGCTGATCGAGCAAAACCGTCTTCAAATGGATCGGTTTGGACTCAATGCAGCAAAGAGGACGCGCATCGACGAATCACCGCTTTGTCTCAATCTCGAATTCAAGAACTCTTTGTGAGAGGAATGATTGACAATTCGATCGAGAACGATGACCGTGACTCTATCGTGTCGAATGCTAGCGATGCTGACATTCCATCAATCCGACAACATTCTTTTCGACCTGTTAAAGTTCAAAAGATGCGGGTGATGACGGGAACCAAAGGCACGAATCTCGAATTTGTTGTCAGCCGCTTGAAGATTCCATTTGCCGAAGTGGCAAAAGATGTGAATATCTTAACAGCCATGTATCTTCAAGAAACGGATATCAAGACGCTATTAGCGATGTGGCCTAGTATAGCAGAGCAAGTTGTTCTGGACGAATATGCCGGAAATTATGATTTACTTGGACGGGTGAGGCAGATTATAGTGTCACCTTTGAGCGGAAAGTTACATTTTTGAGACTAACCAAGTGTCTCCTTTTAGTGTGAACAGTTTTTAGTCATGATCCGGAAAATTCCAATGGTTAAGGAAAAGCTTCAGTGTCTTTTACTAAAAATGGAGCTCTCCTCACGTGCTGAGGACCTGAAGTAAGCTTCAATTGGTGATGCAATATTTTATATAATAGAAAGATGATAAAAATGCTATTGCTTAGACAATTAGTGGAACTTGTGACCCGGGCACTAAATCAAATTTGCTCGAGTGCTAAATTCAGCAAAGTGGTCCGGCTTCTTCGGGATTTTGGCAATCTTGCGAACGAAGAGTTCGTAATGAATTACAAAGCAAGGTTCTCGTTGCAGTCGCTGTTTAGCCTAAATCACACCAAGGCATTTGACAAAAAAACGACCATTTTTGATGGATTTCTATACGTCCTTCGGGTACGTCCTTTTGAAACTATGAAGCACTACTGATTCTAATGATAAATGCTTTTACAGACTGAAGACGATGGTAACCTGGCAGACTTTTATGACGAGATCCCTTTGGTTATGCAATGCAAGGGTGTGTCGGTGGGCGGATTAACGGCGGAGCTTAACCAGCTTCGCGAAGGCCACCTTCTTGTAAAACACGTTGCTCAAGCAAGCAAGAATGCCATCGACGAGAATGCAAACCTTGCACTCGATGCGTTCAATCAATTTGCCGATGAAATTGACGACAAACTGCGTGGCGTACAAACCAGCTTTAATACCATGGAAGTGAGCGTACGATTTGGCATTTTTCGGCTTTCTTTTAAGCACATGCACTAGAATAGTTTTTAATTACATTTACGTTTTGTGTCATTAGCAAGGCAAATTCATGTCTTGGTTTGAAGAGAGCCCGAGCGTGCCATTGGACCAACACCTTAAAGCCATAGCTCAATTCGCGTCGGATGTCAAAGAGAGGGCTGCGATTCTACGCCCTGCATTCCGACGCTCTATTTAAAACAAAAAGTCTGGCTTTTACACAGCCACTGTCACGAGCTACTCTTTGAAGTACGACAGAACCGTTTCTTCAAGTTGTTGCGAGTCAAATCTAGAAGAAAATTTAGCGAAATATATTATACACTTAAAAAAAAGGAGGATACAAAGCGTCACGAGCGTAAGTTAAAAAAAAATGTCATCAGTCGCTAATTAAAGTCCAATCATCGCAGCATTCTTGCAGATGAAAAGCATAAAGTGATTCCGACACTTTTGAAGTTGGTCTTGCATGTCAACCAATGCAAAATCGTTGTAATGGACACAACAAAGATATTGCATCATATTTAACATTTGGTGGCACATTTCGCGAATCCGCACGACCGTAAGCGGCTCGGAGGATGTCAGGACGACTCGAATCTCCTGTAACGCGATTGAAAAGCTCCGTGCACGTCTGTCGTCGCAGTGAAGGTCATGGCACAAGTCCACGGCCACAAAGAGCAACAATTCGATCTCTTCACAAAGCATCGTAGCTTCTTCCAATACTATTTCGTACTCGAGCTCTGTCCACGAGCCACGAGCACGCTTTTCCCAGCACTCGTCGCCAAACACAATCTTGCGCTTGCGCCCGACCGTGGATTGAGGTGTTAAAGGCTGAGGCTTGTCGACAAGTATCATAAGAAATGCGTTTGAGAGGCACGATTCCAGTAGAGTGGCAACAGGCGACGAAAATGCCTGATTGTTAGCGCGAAAAATTGCTTGTCCCTTTCACTCAAGGAAGCACGTTTACAAATAAACTTTTGATGCAGAAGGCAACAGGAGATGGGCGCTATCAATTTTTTGAAACCGGATGGCGTGAAAAATTACGCACGTCGCTCGAAATTTAGGGGAGCGAGATATTTAATATTTAATGTCAGTGCGAGTTATTTTCAGGGATCTTTCTGGCTTGCGTCAAATTTTCTAGCGTAACACATTGTGTTTTAAGAGAGAATTCTTGCCACTACAACCTATGGAAACAAAAACGCACTGTCTCCCACGAACGCTGGTAACTGTCTTTTATGATAGACAAGAGTTCGGTTCAAAAAAAAGTTGCTGATTGAAAAATAAAAGGTGTCACTTAATAATAGTCACGCACCCCAAAATGCCTCGAACCCTCGTTTCTGCATTGCAACGCATGGGGTCACCTTCGCTGCTCTTTCTGATAAGTGGTCATGTTCTTTTAATCGTAAGACTTTGCTCTCTAGCTTTTTTTAACGTATGGGGCAGTAATTGGTAGCCTACAACCACGACTTTGCGGCTTTTCCGTAAGCAATCTATTTTGCAAATGATCGTGATCCGTTGGGACTTTCGCACCCGAAATAAAAAAAATCAGCGCGCACCACCTGCGCGCAGATCATGAGGATCACGGGTGTTGACCTGCCCGTATTCTTTTTTACACGTATTGTCCATTTGAAGGTCACCCAATTCCTAAACGACACTGCTAACGAATTATTGGGCAGAGCGCGTCTTTTTTTTAATCAAATTGTCAGAAGATGGCTTCTTGCTAACGACGTGTGTTTCCTTAAATTTGCAACATCTTTTCTCTTTTGCTTTATAAAGACTATAGAGCTTTTAGCTAGCCTTTATTTTTCAATACATTGCTACGACCACAAGCGTGTCGAATAGCAGCTGACTCTTTGTTTCGATCTTCTTTAATGATTTCTACCGCGGGAACTAAAGATGGAAAGTCCTGTACGATTGGCGTAAGATCGTCACAAATTCCAACTATCCCGTGCGGCAGTTACCTTTGCGCAACACGTACAAAACACGGGTTATCCTATAAAATTGTACTTTTGCGCTTCGACACGCAGGATACGGAATTGATGAATCTAAGTCCTCTGCGTGCAATATTGTGTCTGCAACCCCCTTTCTAATAGCTACTTGCGCCAGTCTTTTTTACTCTGCTTAATCTTCCTAGTAATTAGTGGTTTGCCCGCCATGAGTCGGTTCAGAGCCTTGCGATTAATATCCTTTCCCGTAGAAATGTCTAGCTGTAATCGTCGGCGACCCAACATAAAACTGTAAGCGTCTCTATCATCATGCTTTAATAACTTGAAGTCTTACACAATCACCGTACAAGTCAGTTTTACGTCAATTGATTCCCAATTTGCGCTTACAAACCTTTTGGAGATGCTTCGAGCAATTCCTGGACGCCAATGCCCATGACTGTGACACGGACAAACTCGTTAAAGTCGCCCACTTTACGACACGACGTTATGTCTGTCACAACGGTGTCACACATTCGTTTTGCGCCAAAAAATACAGCAACCGACGCACTGCAGATGGCTCCATTTGTAGCCAGCAACTCCAGTATGTTGGCACTAGGAGCTGCCTGGTACACCAGGCTACCGGACAGTAGTAGCGAACAGTACATTTGATATCGGCTGCCAATGCCCACCCATCGCATCAGGTTTCCACCACACTTTCGCACAATTGGCGTCTCGTGCACCTTATTTTGTTGCACAGGCACTTGAATCGTGGCTTTATTGACATAATGCCGCGTTAAACGACACGCCACTAGAGGTGTAGCCCGTCGACTGAACATGTTTTTTTCTAGCATTAAACCAAATAGAGTGTCCACGTAAATTACGTGGACCCCCTTACTAAGTGTTACAATCCACCTAAATTTTACGTGGACCCCCTTAATAATTGTTGCCGCAACAATACCGTGGTGTCCATGACGGATTGGCGAGTGAATCCGTTTTGGCTTCCGTGGCTGCTGCTTCTGTGGTGGACACAATCAAAGAGTTGGCTTCGACGCTGGATTAAGTATTGGTTACTGCGGCCGTTAATGCGGCTCGGAATTCAATTGGCGGACGAGTCGGAAGAAAAGGATGCCACCATTTTTCTTGAGTCCGATGGGCAGCAGTCTTCGGACTCGGCGCTTCCCGGTGGACTCGTCAACGGTGGCAATTTATGCTTTGTCAACGCTGTATTGCAGTCTCTTGCTGCAATACCAGGCTTTTTAAATGGCCTCGATCGTGCGGTCCGAACGCGCTCCCAGCTGATCAGGGCCCCTCAAACGGATGATTCCCAGACTTATAAAGTGCTAGTAGTCGAGACGCTTATAAGCATTATGCGCGATCTATCGATTAATAGTCATACGGAGGAATTGAAGGCTAAAACAGAAGCGAAAGAGGATGACGGTCAGAGACTTACTCGAGAAGACAAGCAGCAGAAAAGCAGACGCTTTCGAGTAGCCCTAAGTCGATGCACGTCATTAGTTTCCAGTGCTGCTTCGAGACAGGAACAACAGGATGCTGAAGAATTTTTGACGTTTTTGCTGGAATTACTTCATGAAGTCTTGCGTGTGCCAGCACAATCGATACGATCGAATGAAGACGAACACAGTCGCTTCTTGGAGCTTGAAAAAAACTTATCGTTAAGACTCAAGTGTTTTAATCCAAACGATCCACGATCATACGTGCAGGCTGTTGGTACGTGAAAAAGTGTTGTTGTTATTTATTGTTTTTCATGCAAACGTCATATGGAGTTTCGTGACAAGATGTGTGTGTTGGTGCGAAGAAAATCTTGGGGAATTGCGTTGGGATTTTTTTTTACGACACAATGCCTCCATCATCACGGATTTGTTTTCAGGACAAATGGTGCGGGGCTCTCAATGCTGCAGCTGTGCGAATCTTACGTGTCTTCACGAAGAACAAAGGTGTCATTTTAAGATTTATGAATTTAGTGGCACAAAAATTGACTTTTTTTTTCTAAATGATGCTGTCGTTTTATAGAGTCTTTTCGCTTCCCATTGCGACTGAAAACGGTGAACAAACGCTGGCCAAGTGTCTGGAAACGTTTCGTCAATCGGAGGAGCTTACTGAAGATAATCGCGTATTCTGTGATGTCTATTGCCAAAAGAAGACACCTCGAATGACGCAAATGTTGCTGCAGCGAGTACCCCCTGTGCTGATTATTCGATTACAAAGATTTCGACAACTTTCTTGGGGAGGGTGTACTGAGAAGGTGGATACCCCCGTGACGTTTCCATGTGGAAACGACGAATTATTGGACATTTCAATGAACACTTTTTGCCAGGAGGATACAACGAGTGTGAATTATGAGCTCGTTGCCGTGTGTGCTCATCTTGGCCATTCGATCGATTCGGGTCACTACATTGCTTATGTGCGGCATCGCGGTCCGTGGCGAGATGCTGCGAGTTCGGAACAGTGGCTTCGAATTGATGATGAAAACGTTCGTGTGATTGAGACCACCAAGCTTCGAAACGAAACGTTGACCGCTGCATACTTGCTCTTTTACTCTCAAGTGCCGCTTAAGTAGGTTACTCAATTTTAATACCAAGTAGTAATGTTATTTAAGTAATCCGTCGATCAATAATTTGGACTAAATTTAAAATTGAAAAATGTTATTTCTGGTCTTTGGGGCAACATAAGATTTAAAAGAATGAAAATTGCAAACATATTTCCGAAAAAAGTTATGTAGATAACAATACTTCAAAAAGAGAGGCTTTGCTTCACTATCGACACACCTACGGGGAGGCAAGAGCAATTTACGATGCCGAAGTGTAAAAGTATAATTCGTGATAGTAGTTTAGAATGGTAGTCGTTCCAAAGCGAAACAATTTGCCCAATCCTGGCACGTGATCTATAATGTCCGAAGCCTATGCCGCACACGGTGATGAATATAACGAGATAGCTCAAACCAATAAATCGCAACGAAATACCTTTTCAACTGCTGGTTTCGTAACAGTAGCGAATACAGGATCACGAAGCAAGTAAAGAAACAGGACCATCTTAAAAAATATATATCATCACAAAGCAATTTAAATCAGGATTTTGCTTGAGAATCTTAAGGAATTTGTTACCATACCTTTCGAGTCGCGAGTTCGTTTCTAGCTTTATCAATATTAATTGATTTCACTGGCTTGACAGCACTGACGGACAACGCCAATCTAGTCATCCACAACAACACATAAGAAGGTATCTTCATTAGTCATCACGTACTTTACACGTACCCAGACAGCTCGATAAACATTGAAACAAGCACAGGAGTCCACGACGTCGGTGCTCGGCGACGACGCAGCACTGCGTACACCACTGGACGTAAAATATGACAAAGCTCTCCTGCAACAAGAAAATTCTCTCGCGAGTCCTCGACGACTTCAATCGCATCCTGTATGATCAATTAAACTCATCACAACCATCCAGAATCCTATCTTTACATCATTGAGAGTCTCGACTTACCTCAAATACCAATTGAATCGTGTCTTCGGCGCTCTTTTCTTCCAGTGGCTCAGGAACTTTAGACATCACTGCAATTTGAAAAGAAGTGGTTAAATATGAAATCGATACAAGCCTCATTCAAAGCCTTACATTTGCCAAAGATTTTACCCGTACGTGCACCAGGCTGCTTTACTTTTTGAAACCTTGTAAACACTGAAGGTTGAGGCATTGACTCGACTCCTTGGTACTAATTCATTTTCAAATCGTTACTTGAAATTCAAAAGCCTATAGAGTTTACACGTCACTCACCTTCCCACCGCGTAATAGCATCGCTTGGCGATGTTGAGTCATTAATACGAGTCGAAGTACGGCTTTTAAGACTTCGAACCATAGAATGAAACGCCACTTGCCCACGTCGCCACTAACTCGACGAGCGACGACTTCTGCCAATACTTGAGTATGTGAAATGAAAGACAATGGCACACGAACAAGTCGATAGAACCTAGTAGAGAATGCAAATGAGTATACATGTAGCTATCATTTTGTTGTTTTTTTTTCACGAGAGACTTTGGATACGCACGTCAGCCAATTTGTTGGAGGGTCTGTGTCTTGATTGCCCTTCTTCCACAAGATGTAATCGTGGTACAAATGTAGCAGTCCTACCATTGAGTACCCGAATTGCGCTGCCATTTCTGGCTCCATGACTTGTTTAGGTACGAGCTGTGGGGCTACATATAGTGATGTCTCGACATTCCGAGCCAAATTGGCGTGGGTACCCACCCACGCTTCGTACGCTGCGAGCAGCGACGCGGGCTTGGTAAATGGAAAGTTAAAGGGCGTCGTGGTGTTCATGGTCCGTGTAATCTCTGTAGAATCACCGTCAAATGCTACGTTTGTCTCGACTATTGTCGTCTTCGTATCGTCCGCCATTGACGCTGTTGTAGCGTCTCAAGATTTTCTTGACAATTTGTACCGACATTATAGAGAAAATGCTCGTTCGTTTTACATGAATATTTTTATTGTTTTCGATTATTTCACATCAATCAGCAGCACTAATTTGAATGACCGATTGCGCCGTCGCGATTCTGGTAGCGTCGCCGTTAGACTTTGAAGCGACGTACGCGCTGGTACATGATGCGCAACACATTGATTTTCTTCAGCAAGTGTGTCGAATTCATGGATCGCTGGAAGAAAATTTGACTCGGAGACCTCCGAGGCTGCGTTTGGCCCTTGAAGAGGTGGTAGTCGGTGTTCAAAAAGGCTTTCTGCGCTTGGAGTCAGCATTAAAAAATAATGATCGTGACGATCATAGTAAATCGATAAACAGTATTGTAGAACGAGCTATACGGACGTTAGTTGGAGCAGATACAGATTGTCGAGACTTTGACGACGATTTCAAGTGGAAGCTCTGTAAGGCTCTATTAGATTGTTTTTTTTGTTTCAGCTTGAAATTAAAAACTTGTAATTTTGTTGAATCATTTTAGCCCTGCAGCGACGTGAAAGACTGCAAATTTTTCATGATTTATGGAATAAAGGATATATCGTGACTTTCGGCTCAAAATTTGGCGCCGATTTTCTCATATATAAAGGTCCGTGAGAAAATCAACCCTTTTTTATAATAGCGACTTGGGGTATAAAAGACTTATCTTGTTAGGATAATGTACAGATTCACCAAAGCATGCCCATGCAGTGGCGCTGATTGTAGTTAAAGGTTTTGAGGAGGAGTTTGCTCGTGTGGACATTGTAAGTTTCTGTCGAATTGCTAAAATGGTAAAAAAGCAGCTCGTTTTCGCCTCAGTACGTACTCTTAAGGAGCGTGAGTGTGAAAGCGAGCGTGCAGATGAAAAAACCGACAGCTTACTGGACGTGACAAGTTCGGATGTTGTTTACGTTTCACTGACGCATGCATTACTGGTATCGCGCCAAGATGAAAGCGGAGATACAATGTAAAAGACTCGTTGATCGCGTTTTGATCAGTCGGATATCGTGGTTGTGTTATGTGGTACTCAAGTGCTTAGACCCTCCCTGGTTGCAGAAACAAATATTACTATTATCGTTTCATTCTGCTGAGCAATTCAACAAGCAGTCGGTTTTTGAAGGAATTTGCCCATTCCGACGCAGATCAAATGCGATGAAAGGGCTGTTAAGTTCTTACTGCAACCCTTAGAGAAACACATTTCTTATGTCGCTCTCACCCATCGCAATACGGATTTGATTAACCAGACGAAAAGAGTTTTTGAGTCCCTTAAAATTCCAGCCAGCGTTATATGTTTTCCTTGCCTAAGATGTAGTTACTCGGATACTACGTCAGCAACGAATGAGCTACCAAACCTTCCAGAAGCATTCGCACGCTATCATCTGTAAGGCAAAATTTATCGAAAGATTGAGCTCGATGAAACATGCTGGCCTCCGACTCCTAACTTCTGCGTGTAATCAAGTATCAATTTAAATGAACTATCGTGATCACGCAAAAATCACTGCCGTCGGACCCGCAATCCACTATTTTCTAAAAAGCCATAATGTTCAGTTCCACACGTCGTTATCCAGAGGTAATTATGCCCTTTTTTCTGGACAAGCAGACTTTGCGAAATTTACGTATAAACACATGAGCAACCGCGAAACTTTAAATGTCACTTTACGCCTCAAACTTGACACGAGCAGGAGCACCTACATCTGTTGTCGTGCCGACGGTGCAAGCAAGTACCATTTTCCACTTGTCATTCAATTTTGTGAAAAGGCGATTTTTATGCCTTGACGTTATTACCTTCATAGTTACACACATAGTAATTCGCGCACAAAGTGAAGTTGCCGCTGTTGGACCCAACTTCAAGTTGAATTCAAGAGTGATGGCTCCTCTGTTGCCGTTGGATTCCGCGCTGATATTCCGAACCGCCTTCAATTGCGTTAATGCAAGAAGAAAAGATGAGCTTATCCTGTGCCGATGAAGAAGGCAATTTCAAGGTGGCCTTCACTGAAATTGAGATCGGCGAGCTAAGGAAATACATTGGTACATCTTCCTTCGTATATTCTCATCCATTTAAAATCGCGGTACTGATAAATGTGGCACCTTTGTAAGTTGAGATGATGCACGCAGAGACAAAACTACTGGAAAACATTTCACTGAATGAGCAAAAATTGGCTATGACGAATGCTCAAATTAAATGCTCCAAGGTGCGTTTGACGACTAATCTGCCTTGCCGTTTTGATTTGAAATTGTCTTTCAAATTCTTATAGGAATCAATCACTCAAGAACGCGCACGATTTTTAACGCTCAAGAAGAAGCTGGAAGGAAACACTCACGAGCTTAAGAGCCTCGAAGTGATGCAAGTCGGTATGAAAAAGATCTTGTACGTTTGATGCTGAGTAGCTGACTACATTAAAAAGTTGTTGAGGAAAAACATCGCGAGTTTCTAGGTCCGAGACAATTGAGGCGAGATGTATCGTATGCACATTAGATCTAACAAACTCTTGAAGATGCTGTGATTAATCGTGAAAATGAGGTACAAGTGCTACGCGCCCAATACCAGAAGCAACACGCTTTTTTTGTCAGATTAAAAAAGCAGATTTCAGATGCTACAGCAACTGTACATGAATTATCATTGATGCGGGAATCAATAGAGAAAAATACAGAAAATGGTGCTGATGTGAGGCTACGTTCAAGAACAGTCGTGTTTCTTACTGATCTGTATGTGCTGCTTTGAAATTATGCAGTTCTTTCCACTTTGGAACAGTGCTGTAAGCCAGAATCTCAGCTTCCAGAATATCAGAAGCTTTGTGGTAAGGTCAGACAAACGCAGCAGCTAATCGAACAGGTGGAGAAAGAAAATACTTTGCTAAACGCGAAGAGAGCTCAGCTCGAAGAAGATGCACATCAATGCAAGAAAAACATTGACCAGCTGCGCAAAATGATATCGACTAAAGAGAAAGAAAGCAAGGTCATCTTTTACCGCCTGCGCGATGATACCAGTCGCGTCACCAAAATGAACGGTACTTTTGGACATGGTTTATGAGGAGACTTGAGGCTTGAACTTTTTAAAATCTGTCTAGCAAAGATTGAGGGGAAACTAAAGACAAAACGCAGAAAATTTCGACTTAAAACGAAGAACGAGATAAATACTTTAAAGCGGCGGATCTTTTTCATCTCTTCGGGTATGGAATGCGAGGTTAAGCGTATTGACGGTGGGCTTTGATGATTTGCTTTGACGTGAAAGAGCTAGAAAGAGAGCAGATGACAAATGAAGATGCCCTGTCGAGTATTGACGCTTCAAGGGCCAAACGTGAAATTCTTGAACAAAAGTACTAAATCTTTTATATTGGATCCATTAATAATTTCTTGATATCCAAACAAATATTATCGTGTACAGGCAAAACATGCAAAATGAACAGCTTGCTACTGCTGAAGTACGAGCATCTGAAGCATAAGGAATTGACACTCTCTAATGAAATATTCTTTAAGCGTAGAATGCTATCGCAGAACTATCAACATCAATTATTCGATTTAGCCAAGATAAAGGAAAGCTAGACATAATACCGCTCCAAAAAGCAATGAGTGCAAAGCGTGACGACGCCCAAAATATTCTGACGAGAATGGAGGAAAAACAGGTAGGCAGATTGTAATCCTTTGTAAAAAAACACCAATTTCTGACAAGACAACAGAGCGTCCTCACTGGTTTAGATGCAGATCAAACTCAAGTAAGCACTTATTTATCATAATAAAAAATGAATTGAATTAGGTGCTCTATTGGACGTATAACTTTGATCTTGGTTGCAGCTTGATGCAGCATTGACAGAAACATGTGCTCAAATCACCTCAGCAAAAAACACTTTCGAAAAGCTGTACGCTGAATTGATTGATCTGCGGAAATACATTGACAACCAAGAAGCAAAAAGCAGAAGTCTGTCATCATCAGTAATCGATGCAAGGAAAAGAAATTGTGATCTTGAAACGAAATACCAAGACCAGCAACGCGAGAAGAAGGGCATTCTTCAAAACAAAGAGAGACTCCACCGTGAAAAAAGTTTGTTGCTTGAGGAAGAACAGAGATTGGTGTCGAACATTAAAAAAGCAGAGCACTTGGATCAAATCTTGTGTGAAGGCATCAAGGTTTTGATACAAATTGCTTTTTGATTCGTCACGCGATTGATATACAGATATCTTTGTGTGCTTGTAGCATGGAACAGAGTATGCCGACAGACTTCGACAAACTAATGAACTATGCGACGATAAGGAAAAGTGCATCGAGCTTAAACTTCGACACCACGAACTCAATTTGCAGCAGATGTATGCACAACAAGAGTCGAAATTCAAGGCTGCAATCGTCGATTGGGATGAAAAGGTGCGTATTCGGTGCCTTTTATTTTAAAATCAATAACGGTTTTTATCTGCTTACGTAGATTAAGCGTGTTGAGCGCCAGCTTCGGGCTCCTTAAAGCCTTGAACCCCACACGAAATAATTTATGTTTGCTCTAAATTTAAGTTAAGCAATGCTAAATGACGCTTTCTTTTAGTTTTTACCAAATGAGGCCTTGAAACCCATGTGCATCGTGAAGCGTATAATTGCTTGCAGACGCAAAGACATTAATCTTGTGAGAAGTTTATGCAATAAAATCGTAAGGCGATCAAATCAGAAGTATGACAATTTGGGGGATGCATATATAACGAATCCGTAAAAAAGAATGTGCTCAAGATTGAGTAGACAAAAGCTTGTCAAGCATTCCAAGGCTATATTGCGGTCGACTTGTAAATTCATCAACCGGCAACGCAGAACGTTAAGCGAAACAGTGTTCTGACTTAAATCAAAGTATTTTTTTAATGTCCCAGTCTGACTCTCAATGTGCATTTCGAAAAATTATTCGCAAAGTAAATGGCACACATCGTACACAAGTGTCATCAGAGCTTATGAATCAGTAAAGCATTCACAAGAATAAAAAAGAAAAAACTTAAATATAAGTTTGGATTCAATTTTTTTTTAATTCACTGTGAAATGCAAAATCAATTTAACCAGATCTTCCACGAGGGTATTGCTGGATATAAATTGATGTGTTTTAGTACCAACGACGACGAGGTCGACCAACAACGGCACCGCCACGGACCACAGTCCCTCCAGCAACAACGACTTCGTCATTTTCCAATCCTGCGATATCGTCGTTCTTCACCTCGTCGCTCAGACCACGTAGTGCTAGCGTTTTTATTTTTTTCAGTAACTAATCATGAATAGCAGTCGTTAAATAAGTATCAACTTACCAGGAACATTTTCAGGATTGCTGAATTTTCCCGCGACAAGATTGCCAACGACGCGTTCATCCATATCATCGGCATCACCATTGTCCATGTCATCGTCACCGTCACCGTCACCGTTACCGTCACCGTTACCGTTACCGTCACCGTTACCATATCCGAACAAGGCACGATTTTTGCCATCGAAGGACTTGATCTGCATACCGTGGGACGGCAGTTGTGCCGACTCCACCCACGTAAAAATGATTGATCCCAAAACGAACAGAAAGGTCTTCATGTTTGTTTAGTTGTTGCAAATTCGAAAGTGAAAAAGTAATCTACCACGTCAATTTCGTTACCGTTAGATAACGGGATCACATTACTTGAAGCACTGCCCCATCATCGAATTCGTGGAATTATGAAAAAAATCTACTGTAGACGGTATTTCTTCCAGCTGATGATCGCCAAGTATGTATAATTTGCGTGGCTGAATAAAGTTTATGCGTTTTCATCCATCGGTTGCCCGAATGTGGAGAATATACAATATGTGGCGTTAACAAATATTACAAGACAGAGTAGCCGCTTACACCATTGAGATAGAAATATATATTTTTTTCTTTTAGGTTATCGAAACAGAGTTACCGTCAGAAAAGATGTATTCCTGTACCATTTTTTTAAGCGATCATGACAGCTGCCTCTTATCAAATGCGAGGTGCTGCCCTGAATATCATCAATACGGTTTCAGTCTTTTTATACTGCTTAAATGCCAATGTTGACAAATATTGCTGACAAAGTTTAAATAGGAATATATCGTATTTTTATAAAAAAAAGTACGTGCTCAGTTCTGGACAAATAGATGAGAGTTTTAGTTACTCCTGTCAACAATTTTAAGAAGCAGCTAAGAAGATTGCTGCTGTAAAAATCTCCTGGTTTTCATTAAGCGCGATTAAATAAGAATATTTAAGAATATTTCTAACCTCATTAAAACTTACATATCTCTTTTGGATATAGAATAAAGGTATTCTTTCTTAGAAATTCATTACCCATATTAAATATTTGTGATAACCTAATTATAATTATAACTTTAATTTATATTTTTTATTTTTTTTATTGGAATGTTTTAATTTTCTGTTTTATGTAGCTCATTTTAATATATTAATATATTAGAGATACGTTATAATTAATTTTTAATTGATTTTTAATAGAAAACGTTATCAATGAAATGAATGACAGAGAAGGAAGAGATTTGAAAACTTCTACGGCGCAACTCTTATATCATACCTGATTGGTAGAAACTCAATTAATGTCCTCCATACGTCGATAAGGATGTGGCGTTGCGGAGCAGGTCGACGACGTGAGTGGCGCCGCATCACCAGACCTATATCACTCTATTCTGCAGCACCTACGACAACATCATCGATCCGTACTAACAGTTCTTTCCGTCCGTCCAATTTGAGGTTCCATAACACGAAAACTGTAGCGACAGCAGCGAAATGCTCGTTTCGAGAAGGAAATTTACTGCCACCATTAGCTTCCATCAGCTCTGCACAACTTTACCGCTGCGTCGACAGAAATCCACTGTTTCTATGTAATAAAAGTGTTTGTAATAGAAAACCAAGAGTGTCCGTATTGAGTCGACGCGCCTTTTGCAATGTCGAGAGCATCTACCAAAAGAAGAGTCCGCTAGAACACGTCTTACTACGTCCAGGCATGTATATTGGCTCCGTGGAGACCACACGAGACACCATGTGGATGGCTTCGAATGGCTCGGAATTATTAAACGATAAACTCCGGATGAA
Organism: Bremia lactucae; assembly: GCF_004359215.1. Classification (NCBI taxonomy): domain Eukaryota; phylum Oomycota; class Peronosporomycetes; order Peronosporales; family Peronosporaceae; genus Bremia; species Bremia lactucae. The sequence goes on from NC_090613.1 coordinate 3,929,814, forward strand.
GCCGCAGACTGTGGAATACGTCCCTGCCCTATACAAAATCTTTGATGAAATTATCGTAAATGCAGTCGATAACAAAGTTCGAGACCCCTCGATGCGGCATTTGGACGTAGTAATTGATCCTGGCAACAAGACAAATGGGTATAGGCCCTGGATCTCGGTGTATAATGATGGCAAAGGGATCCCCGTCAAGTTTCACAAGACGGAGAAAGTCTATGTACCAGAATTAGTGCTTGGCCATTTACTTACAGGATCCAATTTTGATGATGCAGCTGCGAGATTAACGGGTGGAAGACACGGATATGGTGCCAAGTTGACAAATATTTTTAGTCAAGAATTTATGGTTGAAACCGGTGATGCGTCCGTAGGATTACAGTACAAACAAGTCTGGCGTAATAACATGCGCATACGTGGAGAGCCCGAGATTAATGAATTTACTGGCAAAGATAAAGATTTCACGAAAGTGTCGTTTTCACCTGATTTGAAAAAGTTTGAAATGGAGAAACTCACTGCCAGTATGGTGCGTGTGCTGGAAAAGCGTGTGTTTGATGTGGCTGGGTGCTTACCTGACGTTAAGGTAACGCTAAACGGCAAAACCGTGCCCCTCTCAGGATTCGAGTCGTATATCCACGCATTCTGTGATTCGACAACATCTTTGCCTGCAAAACCTCAAACTTCGGTACCAAATACTGATACCAAGGCTTTGTCTCGTTCAAATGTCATTTATTCGCGCGTCAATAAGCGATGGGACATTGGTCTCTTGCCGTCTGATATGGGATTTCTTCAAGTGAGTTTTGTGAATGGCATGTCAGCTCTTCGAGGTGGGTCTCATGTTGGCTATATTCGCGACCAGATCTGTCGTCATGTGGCTGACCACGTGAATAAAAAGAATCCGGAACTTTCAATCACTGCTGCTCACGTGAAACCTCACATGGCTTTATTTATCAATTGTCAAATTGAAAATCCAACATTTGACTCGCAAATGAAAGAATACATGACGTCTCGGCCATCAACGTACGGATCAACTTGCCTTCTTTCCGAGAAACTCTTGAAAAGCATTCTCCTTGAGTCGGGTATTGTCGATCGCGTTGTTCAAAGTGCTCGTGCGCGACAACGTGCTGCTTTATTTAAGAAAGTGTCGTCCACGCGTACCAAGACATCATCCGTAAATGTCCCGAAACTCGAAGATGCCAATTACGCAGGGGGTACCCGTTCTCGAGAATGTTCGCTCATTTTAACGGAAGGCGATTCCGCAAAAGCACTTGCAGTGGCGGGTCTCGCAGTTGTTGGACGCGATCAATTTGGTGTTTTTCCATTGCGTGGCAAACTCTTGAATGTACGCGATGCCACGGTAGCACAACTTGGTAAAAATGTCGAGTTTGCACATTTGTGTACGATCCTTGGTCTTCGAATGGACGAGCAATATTCCACGGACAAAGCGCGTGAAACGCTGCGATACGGACGGGTTATTGTCATGACTGATCAAGATCATGATGGGTCCCACATTAAAGGTTTGCTGTTAAATCTTTTTCATACCTTCTGGCCAGAACTTTTGAAACAACCTGGTTTTCTCTGTGCCTTCATCACTCCTCTTATTAAAGTTCGTCCGACGTTTAAACAAACGATTCTCGAAACGCGTCAATTCTTTAGTCTTCCAGAATATTTTGACTGGAAAACGTCTCTTCCTGTAAAGGATTTCAAGCACTATGTGATCAAGTATTACAAAGGACTTGGAACGAGTACGAGTGCCGAAGGACGCGCGTATTTTCGTGATTTGGACAATCATATTGTACATTTTCAATGGACTGGCGACGAAGATGGCGATGCATTGGATTTAGTGTTTAATAAAGCGCGCGCTAGTGATCGAAAAACATGGTTATCAACGGCATACTCCCCCAACTCGTTCCTTGACACGAGTATGGGAAATGTCACGTATCGGGATTTTGTGAATCAAGAATTGATTCAATTTTCGTACGCGGATAATCAACGTTCATTGCCATCGGGAATTGATGGTCTCAAAACATCACAACGAAAAGTGTTGTTTGCTTGCTTTAAACGCAAGCTCACGAGTGAAGTCAAAGTGGCTCAATTAGCCGGCTACTGCAGTGAACAGACGGCATACCACCATGGAGAAGCATCGTTGCACTCGACGATTGTAAACATGGCGCAAGACTTTGTCAGCTCCAATAATTTGCCACTTTTGTATCCGTCGGGTCAATTTGGCACGCGACTTCAAGGCGGAAAAGATGCGGCCAGTCCTCGGTATATTTTTACACTCTTACAAAAGTACACTCGGATGGTCTTTCCTGAAGAAGATGATGCGCTGTTGCGGTACGCCGACGACGATGGATTCCCCGTGGAACCAGTGTATTACGTGCCGATTATTCCCATGCTACTTGTTAATGGGGCCGAAGGAATCGGGACAGGGTGGTCCACATCAATCCCATGCCATCACCCGATTGTCATCATTGATAACCTTTTGAAACTGATTGCTTTCGAAGAAGCCGGAAACGATGTCTTACATGGTACTCTTGCACCCATGACGCCGTGGACCAAGGGGTTTCGTGGAAGTATGTACCAAACAAGCCAGTCCTCGTTTCTATCTCGTGGATGCGTGGAACAGGTGAATACATCGACCGTACGCGTAACGGAATTGCCACTTGGGAAATGGGTCGAAGACTATAAAAAGTTGCTATGGGACTTGATCGGCAAGAAGATCATTCGGTCGTTTTCAGAGCATCATTCGGATCAAGACGTATGCTTTGATATTTCCATGACGCGATCGGATTTGGCAAAGTGCTCTGAAAACGAAACAAAGGAGCAAACAACGAGTGATGCTAACGTACGTAGTGGATATGATGCATTAAGCAAATTGCTGCGCCTAGAAGCACCTCTAAGTACTACCAATATGCATGCATTCAATGCTCACGGACAACTGGTCAAGTACGAGACAAGTGAAGCCATTTTACGCGACTTTTATAATGTTCGACGTGATTTATATGCAAAGCGCAAGCAATATCTTATACAATCTCAGCAGAAACAAGTACTCCGTTTAAGCAACCGAATTCGATTTATTCAAGAGGTTTCGTTTGGCAATTTGGCAAAACTATTAAAGGAACGACTTCCAAAAGCTGTGCTGGTTCAAATGCTCCAAGAGCTCCACTTTACACCGGCTTATGCTCTTCAAAACGATAATATTATTCATGATGGGAATCTCGGTAGAAATGCGGGTGACCAAGAGGTTGCTGGTGATCTGCATTCGAATTGCGATGATTACGACTACTTGCTGCAAACGTCGCTCTTGAGTTTCACCCAGGAATTCACCGAACGGTTGCAAAAGGAACACGATACAAAGCAAGAAAAGTTAAAGCAGCTGCAGGAAACAACTCCTGCGCAGTTGTGGCAACAAGAACTTGAGCAACTGCGCGCGATGCTGGTGCAAGACCCCGACTTTCAAGTGGGACATCATTAGATATATATAAAAATGAAATTCGTTTTTTTGGAAATTATTCGAGTCTTTTACGTCCACGTGTGTTACTTTTTTTTTAAATTATTGCCTTGCGTTTTGACCAATCACATGAGGTCATTGCCTTCTTTTCCGGGGAGTTATCCCACTTTGTAAGCAAGAAGACACCTTGAGATCAGGTACGAAACGTGGTTATCGTTGGGGTTATGGCAGTGCTCTTCTACAGACGCGCGACTCTTTCGTAATCTGTTGTATATATAGAGAGAGTCTAATCGTTTCTATTTTCGTCGTAGCTCGCCACAAGAAGCAACAGTAACGCTTTTTGTGACCTCGCCTATTCGGAACAAGTGACGCAATTGCAGTCATGGCAAAACATGGCGCGGAAGTGGTTATCAGTATGTATCAAGACTGACTTCAATACTTTTGTATACAAGTTGCTGGCCGCTGATACCGTGTGCTGTACACGTGGATGTTGTTCTTATTGCGTTGTAGTGCCCCGGAACTTTAAGCTGCTCGAAGAATTGGAGAACAGTGAAAAGGGACATGGCGACATGAGTATTTCCTATGGATTAGAGCAGGCAGATGATATCTTCCTTACAAACTGGATTGGCACGATACTTGGTCCTGCTGGCGTGAGTTTCGGATTCTTTTTTTTATTTCATTGTGGGCTTTCGAAACTCAATTAAAAGTTATGAATATGGTGATACGTGCTTTGCAGACATGCCACGATGGACGTATCTATAGTCTGCGAATTCATTGTAGCGATCAGTACCCTCACATTCCTCCCGAAGTTCACTTCACGAGCCGCATCAACATGAGCTGTGTGGACCCGCAATCGGGCCGCGTGGATCCGCGACGGCTGGCTGCGCTGGATAGCTGGCACCGTAATAATGGCATTGAAAACGTCCTTGTGGCCATTCGTGCTGAAATGGCGTCGTCTACGAATCGACGTCTTCCTCAGCCGCCTGAGGGTACCAACTTTTAGAGGCAGCATAAGCCTTCTTTTAGCCGAGCCAATATGATGAGAGGAGACGGTAGGAAGGAGGGGTTTTCTTAACTTTACGTTAAAAAGTCATAAAGCAGCATTTTTTTAAGATGTCAAGAGTTACTATTTACTACAAGTTAGAAATTATTTAATTCTACCGACAGCGGGATCGAAAGCGGAATTTCTTCGGTGTAGAATAAATTATTGAAGGGGTTTCGATTTGAGAGGTGACATCTTGTTCGTACTTGCTCACTTGTTGCAATTGTTTCGAAGACTGGCTTGGAACATTGTGCACTTGAACATGGAAATGTTTAATGATACATTGAAACATGTGGGAAATAATAGCCAGTGCTCGTATAAAATCGACTCCCGAGGCCACAGTGAAGAGCGGTACAAGTAAATACCCTACGAACTTCCATAAACGTGACGGGTGGCTGCTTAATGGAAGTAAAAGAAGCAGATGTAGCAGCAATGCGCGGCCAATGCCACAAGTGCAGAAAAACGCGCGGTACTTGTGCTCCAATCGTGCACATTGCTTAAGTAAAGGATGCCAGTGACATCGTGCGTTTAGGAAACGGACATGTACCGCAGCGGCGTTAATGCAGCTTACGCCAAGGTCCAGCCGCAGCATGTAGTCAAACAAAGTGCTTAATAATGGGTACACGACTTGCAGTGATCGATACAATCCCAGCGCTGCAGCTTGATCCAGTACAATAGACGTAAAATTCGCAATAGTGACCAAGAACCCGCTCTTAATGCTTAATAAAAGTCTCCTTGCAATAATATCACACGTGAGAATCATAAAGACGAGTGTCATTATTCTTGATAGCAATTGTGGTCGTCTTTCATTCTTACTCAGAGGTTGACACATGATAAACAGGAAATATATCAACACGGCACGAATTGATTCCATTAGTGGCACAAGAAGAATCGCAAGAAAATGTTTAAGTAGAGATTTATTCGACACGACACCCCAGTAACTCGAAAAGATATAAATTTCGCGCGGATATGATGAAGTCGAGAATATTGTCTTTTTAAATGTCGGCCACGACGTTTGTTTCTTAAACTCGGGGGGCGACAGACACCCGGCACAAAAGCGAGGGTTAATAATATCACTGCGAACCGTTCGAAGATGAGTCGACTTGCAGTGCAAAACACGAAATTCCGTATTTCCATCTGCAGACACGTATATCGAGGCCACTTCCACTAACAGTGGATCGAATAGAAAGACTTCATAGGCTTGAGTTGTTGAAAAATCAAACGGAAGGTGCCGTAAAGTGCCAGTAGTGTTAGTCCAAAAAAGATAGGGTTGTCGCAAATAGTCTTCGTCGAGTTTTAAAGATCCTGGAGAACACCATACTGTCACCTCGTCGCCCTGTAGTAGTGTATATTTTGGTGGGAAGTAAAAGATGTCGTTGGTATTACTGCAGTGTAAGCTGAAGCCAGTAAGGTCGACGCACACGTCGGAAGGATTGGACACGACGACCCATTGTTTCGATGCATCTATACGTGAAAGATAGAGCTGTTGCATGACGATTTTGTGGCAAATTTGCATGCTCGCACGCGCCACCTGCTGGTCGAGCGAAGCCAATGGCAGTCGCCGTTGCAGCGAGTAGCTCATTTGTGGCAACTACGTTTTCTGAATTCAAAATACCTCATGAAAAGCGTCGTTACGTTGACAACCCATGCTTTATTAAGAGAAATAAATTTAGCGATGGGACGTCAGTTCTTAATTCTTTTAGCTGGTGGTAAAGACACAAAGCATCTGATTGGATGATAATTGAGAAATTACTCATCAGTACAATCTTTTAAGAATTGTCCCCACAGCTATTTCCAAAATTATTTTTTCTTAAATTTAGACCGCTCCTACTTAAATTATGGCTCCCACAACTTTTTGGGGGATAAATAAATAATTTTGAATTCGCAAACAGCATTTGTTTTTTCCAGAACTTCTGTAAAGATATTAATTCTTCATGACTTTACAGAAGTTAGGTGTAACGGGGCGCTGCCGACTTGTACTGCTTCAGTACAAGTCCACTTCACACTGCTTCAGTTGCGAGTGGTGCCTTACGTCACTTCACGCACACTAGTACGTGCAGAGAAAGACTTCTCTTGAAGACACTTACCTTAAAGAGGGTTAAATGAAAACTGTACTAATATAATTAAGTTTCTCTTCTTTTTATCTGTTAATGCTAACTTAATTATTAACTAATACTAAAATTGGAATTGAAATCTTATCTGTCTCTCTCTCTTTGTTTACGTTTACAGCTGATTAGTCTGCGAGATAATAGATATAACGGCTTATACCCATTTATGGATAAGATTTCCGAGCATTACTATACAGAGTAATATTCTCCAAATATTATCTATCTTTTAGATACTATATCAATTAACAACCTTAAGTGTTAATTTCATGTAACGATACACACCGTTACATCACCCCTCCCTTAACGACAATCCCTCTGACTGACATTGGGTAGAGTGGTCACTATAAGACCACTTTATGAAAAAACGATGACGATTGGTAAGAACCATCATTTTTAATTCTATCGAATGGTTAACAAGTCCATACGATATGCGTATAGTGCGGTGCCTTCGGCTGCGGTTGATGCAGTCGCGGGTGACGCACTAATGTATCTTGCGGCAGACGATCCGTCTGCCGTAGTTTCTTCTTCTCGCGAAGCACTAGATGTTGCGGGTGCACGTGGTGGTTTACCACGTGAATTCGACCCCTCTTTGGAGGTCGACTACAAGTGCGAGTCGGACGAAAAATGGCCGACTCGGGGAGAATAGAACAGTGGCCTGATAGACGTCAGGCGGCTGACTATGAGCCTTCGAAAGAGAGGGTTCATTCTGATAATTGAGCTAATAGTCTGTTTGATTTCGACGATAAGGGTGATTACTCATCGCTCGTTCCGTCTCCCGTACTGTCATCTGCACCTGTTTTTGTGCAAGGTGGTGACGATGGCATAAGCCATCGTAAGAAAAGTTCTTGTGGTACCCCTGCTTCAGGGGTACCACTCAGCGGAGTGAAGACAACAAAATGATTCTTCTCTTCCCTAAAATGAAGCCGTGGCTTTTGCCCGAACGGCTAATCAATAGCTTGTCTGGAGAAACTACTCCTCACAATAAATATCCTTTATTTATTGCGACAAAGCTACATGGCCTTGATCCCAGCGTGAAGAACTTTCGCGCTGACGAAGATTTTTATCTCGATGCTTTTCTAAAGCATCGATGGTGTAGTGGCAACAGTAAGCGAGATAAGGCCTCGCTTATGCAAACTTGGAGTGCGTTCATTCGCAATGTCAAAGACATCGGACGCGAAGCTTGGCTGCAAAAACTTAACGCGAATCGCGTTAAATGAGAAAAGAACTCCAACCGGTGCAAAGTAAAAATTGCATCGGCTGTCACGTGAGACTGGACTTCCATGCCTCACGTGGGGCGATCCCTGTCCGTGTTGCGTTGACAACACGAAGAGAGTAAAAGGGGATGTCTATTCCCTTTCTTCGCCCTGAGGAAGGGCTCGCATTTTTACTGAAAAGCGTCACGCGATTGACGTTTTGCAATCGATTTACAAGCGCCAGAATGCGTGTTTTTCTATGGACCTTCTGAACCATCGGATAGATTTCGTCATACTGACGGACGAGGCCCTCAACGTCAGCAACCAGCTGGGAACGAGGCTTCCACCTGTCATGTGAAGGTGGATAACCGCACCAGCGAACAAGATAACTCGTCCGCTGCCCCTTCACATCACGGTGGTTTGGCTATATTCCACAAGGAAACGTTGACCACCGTGCGAATCCACCAATGTTTGTGGTGGAGGAGGAAAAATTAGATCCGAACCGTGTGTCGGATATAGAATCGAAGATCGACAAAATCGATTGCTTCCTCCATGCTTTGGAGGAGGAAAAATAAGATCCGAACCGTGTTGGAATTAATGTCGAGGATCGACAAAATCGATCACTTCCTCCATGCTTTGGAGGAGGGACTTGACCAAGGGCTTGACAAGCGTCGCTCGTTGGGGCAGACGGTGCATGCTCACCATATCGAACGGCTCGAAGACCGTTCAAAGAGTGCGTACTCCATGTTGGAGTACTAACGGAAATAATACACTCTCCGTGATGAGCTGTCGTCCGCTCATAGCAGTTTCGAGGATACTCGGAACCGGCATGAGAATCTTTAGATTGAACATGAGAATCTGGTTCGCGAGCACAAGAATCTTTTCGAGATTTTTGAAAAGGGTGGTCAGATCCGTCCTCGGAAGAAACAACGTACTGATAGTACGGGTGGAGCCGATAAACATAAAACGTAGGATGCGCTCGCATCCTTCGTGGCAATTTATTGTGTACGCATTGCCTCTGCGATGCAGTACACGGAAAGGCACAATGAACTTGGGTAGTAGTTTACTGCTACCCACATAAGTGACTACACTCTTAGGAAGGTTTACCGTAGAGAGTAGCACTAGATCATTAATTTAAATGATTGAACATTTGCTTTTCTATGTTTGTCTGCATTCCGTTTCTGACGGTCCGCTGCGTGAGCAATGGAAAACTGAACGAAACGAATTATTGATTCTCGAGTCAGCAGAAATTCTTCTGCTGACTCATTCGTTCTGTCTTTTTCAGTACGCTTTGTGCGCACTGCCATTAAATCATTCTCATCTTCGATGTTGATTTCTTCGACATCGACATCATTCGCGTCGTTGTTGACTTCGACGCGTGATGAGCATGAGCCAGAAGTGGTTTTGCTCGTGCGAGCCTCCCCCCTTAAACTAGAGGATCCCTTTAAATGGGTGGGTATGCATTGATGGCGTAAGCCATTCCCGAAGGACGGTGTATGCGTTGTAGACGCATCACCGAATTATTGACGGCGAATTCGACCATCGGTAAAACTCGCTTAATTCAATTACAATTGGACGAAACTTCGACGGATCTCTTCGGGGCGCGATTTACGCGTTCGTCTGACCATCTGTCTCTGGATGATCAGAAGTTGAAATAGTAAGCCGTGTTCCGAGAGGTCGGAACACGTATTGCCAGTACTCCGCCGTGAACCGTCAATTTCTATCCGAGACTAAGTCATAAGGTAGATCGTGGAGTTTGAATACCGTATCGATAAAGGCACGGGCACAGCCCGGAGCCGTGATCAACTCGGGTACTGCAGCAAGATTGTCCAAATTGCTGAATCTGTCTTCAAAAACAAGGATTCCATTGTTTTTGTGATCGTCTCCGGGAAATCTTAAGACGAAGTCCATAGATATGGACTGCCAACACTCTGCCGGAAGTGGGAGAGGTTAGAGGTGCACGGAGTGAAGAACTAGGCTTCACCCGTTGACATACCTCGCAAGCACGGACGTACTTGCGCACGAACTGATGCTGGCGGAGACAGTAAATGTCGCGACTTAATGTGAGGTAAAACTTCTCACGTCAACGATTCCCACTTGTTGGTGCATCGTGACACTCATACATGATGCGCAAGCGCAAATCATTGTGAGTTGGGACGACGACACGTGGAGTGTCGCTGGCAACGGCTGTGTAATACAATAAGCCTTTGCGTTTTGTGTATCGATTGGATGACGATCGATATGTTAAAGATTGATATGTTCATCGAAAGTGTTGGGTTTATACATATGCGTGTATAGGGGATCGTATGACAATAACTATATGGAGAATTTGAGTGTGAAAAGTATCGTGTGTTGTGGCTCAGTTGAAAGGTTTTCGTTATTAGGGAATTAGACAGTATGACCTCGTGCTTTCTATTCCGCTGCGGCGGAACAACTGTCTCCTTCGTACCGTGTTGGGTGTCTTTAACGTGTCCGCTTTTTCGTCTTCGCTGCAGATCGCTTGAACTCTTTCAGTAGCGCCGCATTCTGTTCTTCAACGCGCTGGTAATGGGCTTCGTGGCAGTTGTCGGCCTTCGTCGGTTGTTTCAGGTCTTCCACAAACACGAATTTAAATACACCGTTCACGCCGGTCAAGTAATCATTCACGTCCGACAGTCCCACCCACTCGCCTTCATCCCAGACTTGGTGGAACTGCCAGTAACATTCAACGCCATACAGTGGCGGCGTCCCGCTCCGAAGTAGCAGTCCACCAAATACTGTCCGGGACTCAACCCCAACTCATAAAGAGTTAGTACAGTTCCCCTCTTCGTCCCTCGAAACAATTTTTCTTCAGGGTTCTTTTGTGTACTTCGCCTGCTGTTCCGAGGTGAAATTTTACCACCACGTGCAGCAACTCGGCTACCTTCCACGTACCGAGCCCATCCCCGGGCGGAATATTCTATAACTGCTTAAACTTCTCCCACAGGTCCGTCGTGATGATTCCAGATCACCCCGTGACTTCGTACAAGGCCCGGACCGCATTCAACACACAGTCACCCTCCTCGCTCGCTGTCATTAGCCGGTGTCCGATAAAGTTGCCGCGGACGTATCGCTCGAATTGGATGGAGCGCTTCGTGTCGTCGATCCACTCATCGACCGGGTCGCACATACTCCCCAATCCGTCCTCTCTTAGGCTTGTCCCAGGCGACCATGAGTCTTCTTCAGAGGAGCCAGTGTACCGGACTAAGAAAAAGTATTCACCGAATTGCTCTCGTCGATCTCGAACTTGGTCAACCGGAAACGTCTTCCGTGTCACCCTTGTGAAGGCGCGCATGGCCGCTAGCGCTCGTGGGGCGAGCGGTTGTCGCAATGCCCCCCCGTTGATCGTGCTGTCGTTTGCTTCGTACGAGTGCCGCCCTTGCCGTCCGGCACAGCTCGTGCAAAAGTTACCCTCGCCTTCTGTCCGATGGTGGGCGTCAGAGGCATCACTTCATCTCCTTCAAAGTCGTCATTGTCGTCGTGCTCCAGACCGGCACGTCTCATTTCAGCGTCCGCCTGCAAGTGCTGTGACACCGTTGCCATTGGCAAGGTGTCCGCAATCGTTTGCCTCACAGTCGGGAATTTCGGCAGGGGCCTTGGCCTGCGCACCCACACACCCCGCTTCCAGGACATGCGTCGTTGTCGCTGTTGCCGGGGCCGACAAATCCTCCGTCACTCGGTCGGCCAGTGACGTCATTGCGCCAGCACTCGAACCGTCAGGGTCCTTGCTCTTCGACTTCTCGGCTGCCATTTCCCATGGCAAGGTCACCACCACTAGAGACTGCGTCGGCTCCCCGGAGTCCCCTATGCGCTTCCCTGCATCCAAAGACTCGGTGTCGCCGCTGACAACCGTTTCAAGACCCAGTGGTAAGCCCCCCCCCGTTTCCGGTGATAACCTTCGCGCGCTAGGGTCTTGAATCGGCGCCGGAGGCTTCTCCGACACATAAGTTCCCCTAAAGCTTGACGCTCCGGTAGTGACGCGATGTCCTGGCGAGGAATGTTCCCTAGTTCGTCGAAGAACCTCGACAAACTCGCTTGTTCGCTCTTCAACAGTTGTATCCCTTGGTTCAGACACCGCCCAAAAGACAACATCAGCTCTCCGGAGTCCCCCTTGCGTGGCCCTTCCTCCAAAGGCTCGGTCTCGCCGCTGACAACCTCTCCAAAACCCAGTGTTCTGCCTCCCCCCCCCGTTTCCGGCGATAACAAGCGCGCGATAGGGTCTTGAATTGGCGTCGGCGGCTTCTCCGGGCCCTTGCCGAAAGGAGCCGGCGCATAAGGACTCGCGGAGCTTGACGCTCCGTCGGTTTTCTTACCTGGCATGATCCTGATTGCTGGGCTTAAAAAATTATCTACTTGTTCCGCGGCAAATTAAAAAGTGATGATAATGAGGAGGAGGCCTGAGCACCACACATTTACGGATACCTTCAGGTAACCTCGAAAGTTCGCGCTTTTTTCCGCGACAAATTCAATAATGATAAAAATTAGAATAACAAGGCTGAGAAGGGGAGGCCTGCACACACCCATTGCCATTCACCTTCGGATGACCTTGACCTCTGGAAAATTTTTAACCTTCGACTTCTCACTACCTTCGAAACTTTTTTGCTGTTGTTTGGCTCCCCCTAAATGTGATATTTGGTGTGTGCCACTCAATATTCTGCTTTGTGATTTTTGTGGGTCACCTTTCAGGTGCAAATCCTTTCGACTAGCGCAGCATTCGCTTGCGTCTTCGTATGGCAACGTACAGAATCATTCTATCATAGGAAACGGGTGCCTCCAGGAGCTTAACTGCCGCTGTCCACATTAAAGTCTTGTATTGACGGTCGTCGCCAGGGCCCGCATCGGTCACGGTCGGTCAGATCCCGATTCTGACGAGGAAGGTGCAGTTAACGCTCGTGCAGGCCGCCCTATAGAAAGCGTGACGACCGCGTTAACTGGGTTGAGGGGAAAAGAGATCTTCAGCTCTGAAGGGAAGATTGTGACTGTATGCAACATAGCAACTTGCACTACCGAGAAAAACTTCACGTCAGAAAGGCTTGTGGTAGCAACCGTACTTCCATTGCGTTAGCCCGTACAAAGTCATGGAACACTTAGTGATGGCTCATCATCTTGACGATAATATTTGTTTAAGTCGTCTGCTGTTCAGGATCGTAGCGACGTCAAAGGCTGTGTCGGAAGTGGGCGCAAGCAGTCTAAAAAATGACTGCTAACGGAGAGAGCGCTGCTGTCGGCTGCCGCCTATCGAAGAGGCACCGGTTGCGATCGGCCCAGAGGAATTGCAGCGTCACCGCTCGAAACGTGTGCCAGACGTCAAGAAGCACCACTACGCTGTCTCTCCAGTCTTCTCTCACTCTTGGTTTCGCCGCCATCACAATATGCAGCCAATCCACACGCGACAGAAAAAAAGTAGTCACTAACCGATTTACATGCTCCCAGAGCTGTACTGCAAGCGCACAGTCAAAGAATAAGTGTTGCTCAGTCTCGTTCGAAACGCATCCAGCACGTACGCAATTGTGAATGCGTGGGTGCGATTCTTCTAGGAACCAAAATCGCGAGCGCACTGGAAGAAGTCGAAATGCGAGGCGGAATTGCAGGTCATTAAACACAGGGAGGAGAATCTTTCGCAGATGCCTGCAGTAATTCACATACGATTTGATCTGCTCAGCATCTGCACGCTGGGAGTGCCAGGTCATCGCATGTGGCTTCGTCGGTGTTTTTGGCTGCCAGACCACAGCTAGCAGCGCTGACCGTGGAATTGCAGGGACTAAACACACCTTCGTATAAATGTTGCACCCCATGTGGGGAAACGATCGTCGCGTGCTGCATGGAGACTGCAGAGTGAGCTCTCTCGCGCCGAGCCGCTCAACAATGTGTGGTCTCCTTGTAGAGCACTCTCAGCCATTGTGTCTGGCGGCCAGGCGTCACTGACGTTAGTGTAAAGTAATATAACGCTGGACGAAGACTTGCTGGGAAGGCCAGGCATTTCCTTCGCGCATGAAGTCGACTAACAACCGTACTCCGAAAATTATCGACACGTGCAGTCTAAAACTCCGTTGCGGTTCGACCACCATCCCGATACAGCGACGATGTGCTGCAACGGTGTTGGATCTTGGAGTCTGCTCATAGTGTAGTTCAGCGTCGGAGTGAAACCAGATTGGCTGTCGAAGACCATAACATGCGCGCAAGTCCATTGGGCAGATCTTGCCCCACGTGACTTCCCAGCGTATCATATACCACCAACGTCCATGTCGTTTTCCACAAGGATGAAGTTAATCTCCACTTGATCAGGTCGCCGTGGCGGAACGGAGAAATTGATAAAAAGTCGAGGGCGCAGCTGTTCCCCGTGTGAGGAAGAACCAGCTTCAGCAGCTCGCAGCTCGCTGTCGTCCAGTTCAGCGTCTCTTCTTCACGGGCAGCACTAATATATTGTAGATACAGCTGAAGACGCTGGCGTTTGAGGTGAGCCGCCAAACTGGGCACCCCCAAACCACCTTCACGTCGTCTTTGGAAAAGAAAGTCAGCCGGAATTAGCCGAATATGCGACGCATCTCGTTCGTGTTTCCAACTCAGCACAAAGCGGATTAGCATTGACTGCCACCTTTACAATTTGGCTTTTTAACACAAAATGTCGGTGTCGAATGGAGAGATTTGCTCTCTCGTGCCATTGACGTCACACTTTCCTTCGGTAAAGGTCATTGTCATGTGACACAGTATTTGGTTCCAGGAATCAAGTCAATTTCATGACAGACATCTCTTTTCGGGAGTTCAATAAATGGTGCATTAGCACATACCACATCTTGGAATTCCCTATTCATGGAGCATATGGATCCGTAGGATTTTTAAAAATGGATGATCTACTCCGCGCTCAAAGCGTAGATTTTCTGTCATCCATGACAGCTTCATCCAAAAGGGACGATGAGCTCAACACAATCAATGGTCGACTGATCACCATATCAGACAAGTCGCCAGCCTTTAAGGCTCGCCCAAACTCATTAATAGATATTCCGTCTAGCTCTAAAAGAGCATGTAACGAAGAGATTGCCGCATTACTAATTTCTCCCTCGATGTTTTCGGTTCCAACATTTACAAGCGTATGCAATTGATCGCTCTTAACACTTCGTGAGCTATAGACGCTTCGCGTCTTCCTTGTCTCGGATTAAAGGCAATACGCCTCTGCGAGGCCGGGACATTCAGCTTCCCAAAATAACCACCCTGTATTGGCTCAATATCCGAGCTGGTGTCTAATTCAACATCCGACAAAGAGTTAGGTAACTCAACTCTCTTATCCAGCGACAATTAATGTGTCACTTCACGTGCATCAGAAGGGTTTGACCTGAAATGCAATAGTGTTACTACCGACACTCATTTGGGTGCCACCTCGGCCGACCACATTCGGTAGACTTAGACGTGCCACTCCAAGTATCTCAGGAAAATATCACCCTTGATGACTCAACCTTGCGCATATAATGCTTCCAGCATTCACTGAATCGTTATTAGAACGAGTGTCACTCGAAAGGGTACGTGCCGTATCACCCCCTCTCCTCAGTCGTCAGAATTGATGTTTTCAACATGGAGTTTATAAACTCAGACATTCCAATGTCTAAACACTGATAGATTCAGTCAGTGATTCGCGCCACCAGCACTTTTGTTGCCTGGCAAAGGTGGGCTCATGACTATCCAAAACTTTGCTAGGAATATTGCGCGTGGAGGCTAAGGTGTTAGACCTCCAATCGATCCATGGCTCATGGAGTTCAAGCTACGCCATACCAAGGAGGAGATCATATCTTGATCCTAAACCATGGACGGACAACATTCCACACTGCCAAAGTCCAGAAACTTCATACCTGCGTTCAGCAGAAATTTAGGAACAGTGACACGAGTCCCAGTCGCTAATCGAACAGTGATTTTGTCGCTTTCATGCACTTAAAGCGCCTCAACGTATTGTTGATTGTCCTCAAAGGAAAGACGTCGACCATAATTCTAAGAGGCTCCTGAGTCAATTAAAATTGACCATGGCTTATCAAAGCCCTTCACGGTCGCTTAGGCGACTAACAAGCCAGACTTGTACTCACGCCCGATGCCATTACGCACCGAGCAAATTGAGGCTAGTTCAAGTTAAATCTTACTACCTAGAGGTCCAACAGAGATAGGTCTTCCCAAGTAGGTCTCCCCGTACCTACTGGTTATCGAAGTTTACTCGCATTGTACCAAATTTCTAGTGTAGGTCGGAATTGGGGCTCTTCCGAGCTTTACGCGTATTGCGTAGGGGACAGGAGAACGTAAATGTTTCGTGCTTTCGCACACATAACGTCTGCGGAAAATTTTCATGCTGTTACACAACTTGAGGTGCTCCTTTTCCATCCTCAACGAGGCTTAGATCCATAATTTACGGTATATTAGACGTACCCATGTGCTGGAAGAGCTTGTGCGGTTAACGGGCTTGCTAACAGGAGCAGACATAAAGCCGAACTCAGCGCGTATCGCTAAAGCAACTGCCTCTTCGATAGTAGAAGGATGGAATCTAATAATTCCGTCCGGGCACACCCTCATTACGACCCCCTTAAACAGGGTTATGAAAATTTCCTATTGACTTAGTTTTGATGCATCGATGCAGTGAGCGTTCTCAGCTCCTGGACGTACTCTCCTGGGGTTATTTTACCCTGTCGAGTCGCTATTAGCTGCGATCGCATGCAAAAAGTTTGATCAGGCGGTGCAAACATGCTAGGCATTTGCTGTTTCAGCGAGTCCGATGTGAGAAAAGCGTAATCAATAGACGTGCTGCACGAGAGTGCCCATTCTAGGGCTCTACCTCCGACCTTGGAAATGGACATAGCCACCTTTTGTCGTTCTGTTAAGAACAAGGCGGAGTCAAAGGGCATCTTCATCAGCTCAATCCAGAAAGAAAGATTTTTCTCTCTTTTCCCTTAAATGTCTTCATAGTGACAGCTAGAGGGCGAGCCTCAGGCTCCGAACCAGGAATGAGATATACCGAGTGTGCAGAGATGCCACAAGGTGATCTTGAACCTGTCCGATTAAAAAAATATATTGTATGAAGGCTTTAAGCCTTGCATGCAGAACCTCTGGTTCCAGGGATATAATGAAATCGATATATTCAAGCCCAAACAAAGTTTTGAGCTTGTCATACGCGGTGTGTTGATCCTTTTAAAGATTTGGAATTGTTTCCATATCAGTGAAGGCTTAGTCTTATGAAGGGTTAGGCGTAGATTGATTACGAGTGCTACAAGGTGAAGCGGAGCTACCTCGCTCCTTAAGCCAGAGGAAGACTCATCGACCCAAGGAGGCGAAGACATATCGACTTAAAGAGTCGCAGAACTTATGGGCTTAACAACTCAGGGAGTTGTACAAGCTATTAAAGCTTAATGGATCCTAGCTTACGGAATTTAGGGGTTCATAGAAGCAAGTGGCAACTAGTGGAACGGGATGTATCGTAACATGAAATTAACAATTTACGGTTGCTGATTAATATATAATCCAAAAGGTAGAGAATATTTGGAGAATATTACTTTGCATGGTAACATTCTAAAAGCTTTTCCATTTGTAGATATAGACCATTATATCTTCTTTGTTGGCGTCCAGTGAGTCACATTCACGTGGTGTATCTTTACGTGCACCTGCAACATTTAGAGTTGCGGGAGAAGATGACACTACGGCTGACGGAACGTCTGTCGTACGGAACAATAATGCGTCGCAAGCGGCTGCATGTACCGCAGCCGAAGGCGCCGCACTATTCGCATATCGCATGGACTTGTTAACCATGCGATAGAATTAAAGATGATGGTTCTTACCAATCATCATCGTTTGTGACCACTCTACCCAATGACAGTCAGAGTGATTGTCGTTTAAGGGAGGGGTGATGTAACGGGGTTTATCGTTACATGAAATTAACAATTAAAGGTTGTTAATTAATTTTTTATCAAAGGTAGATAATATTTGGAAAATATTACTTTTTTTACATGGTAATATTACTTTACTTGGTAATATTCTTTGTAAATTCTCTACCTTTTAGATAACATATTAATCAACAACCTTTAATTGTTGATTTCATGTAACGATACACCCCGCTACAACTAGTGCCCGAGAGCATGTACCCTAGAAAGGCTTCTGTGTCTCACAGTTTAATGCTCAAGCATTACGAAGGCACGAGATCAAGAGGGGAACTGCACTTTATATAATTATTTAATTTATAACCTTACCTAGCTTATTTAAAATAGATTTCGGCCGCCAGATTTATATCTGGATATCACATTTTGTTACCCATAATGAATTTTAGTAATTAACTATTTTAAATAGGATAAAATACCCTTTATCCTATTTAAAAATATTGTTTCCCGACCAATGCGTGCCCCATTACATCGAGCAAATGCCTCATGCAGAAGTTTGTGCTGTATGTAAGCTTAGGAGCCTTATTACGATCACTTTAATGTTATTTCTTCAGACTCAAGTTTATTCTCCATATCAAGTCCATACGATGTTCACTAGCTTTTATTAAACTTTATTAAGGCATTTATTTGACGGATGTATATTTTTTTACTTGACATTAACACAACAAAAGCATATTACCGCTACTCCGCTGTTGCCCATCAAAGACATATCGCGGAATAGCGATCTAGTCAGAGAAACGGATCCGTCAAATTTAAGTGTTCTAGCTTTTTGAATGAGAATTTTAGTCAAAATCCTAATAAGACGGCATATCCTACCCATAAAGATATTCATTGTTTTTGAATTAAAATCGGAAAGGTAAGTTTTCGATGTGAAGAAATAAAGACCGACTATTGACTACTGAAAATTTATTAAATAAAAATAATCTCGATGGATACGAAGGAGATGGAAGACGGCACTGAAAATATGCTCACTGATGTTGGTTTCATGTTCGATGCGTGCCTGGAAAAGGTGACGTGCCAATTCGAGTACGGAGATGACGCCGAGGTATCAGTTTTACTCACGTACGCTAAGGAGGATCCTGGTGTGGTGCAGAGTGGGCACTACGTTTGGCCTGCAGCACCCGCGCTTTGCGAGTACCTAACAAAGCACCGCGACATTATACCGAGTGGCAATGTGGTCGAGCTGGGCGCCGGGTGTGGTCTTACGGGCTTGGCTATTGCCCAGCTGCGACCAGAAGCTACCGTAATCTTCACAGATCACGACCCGGGCGTGCTTAAGGTTATCGCGCACAATGCGGGCCAGCAGGAGCGCAAGCAAGCCTCATGTCTTACGCAGAGTCTACGATGGGGACCAGACGGTGCAAAGGAGATTGAAGCGCTCGAAAAGCTCCAAACTGGACCGATTAATCGAACCCGAGTCACCGATTTAATTGTCGGGTCCGATGTCATTTATGCGCGTGAAGTGGTGCCATTGCTTTTTTGGACTGTCGATAGGTTACTGTCATCAAATGGCGTGTACCTCATGTGCTCAAGCTTTAAGTACGACGACGAGATCGAAAAAGAAATTGACGTGCAAAGCGCAAAGTGTAAACTTAAGCGAGAGATTATCGCGTGTTCGTTGGACGAAGGGGGTACAAGGATTCAGTGCTTTACACGACTTGTAACTTCGTAACCATTTGGGATATATTTCTAAATAAAGTGAAGGGTGCGTCTACTATACCCGATTGTTATTGCAAAAAAAACGTTTTTTTAGCTTACTTTGAAGCCGTGGCGAAGGCGTAGAGTTTATGTCGAATAATGTAGTTCAGCACATTTGGATCCAAGTACTTTGCCGCTTCTGTGCGACCTGCACTTGCTCTAACTATCGTGGATGACACGTCACTAAGGTCGGGTACATTTACGCTCGTCACTCGATCCCCATGAATCTGGCGATCTTTCCAAAGTGAATCATTTCCTTTGCGATCCACTACTAATAGCTTTACAAGCTGCATTAACTCGTCACCGTGTTTCCATTTGCCAGCTAGTAAATCCGCGTACGTATCGGCTCCAAGCAACATCGTAAAATTCGTATCCGAGTATTTGTTTCGCAAGTAGTGGATGAGGTCGATACTGCCGAGTTGCAGATGCTCTGAATTATCTTTTTTGGAAGCCTTAAGTTCATATAAGTCACGCTCTGCTTTAACAACCATAAGCTTTGCCCCGCCGTTATCATTTTGGGCTGTGAGCGTCTCCAGCGCCAAGCGACACATCTCCATACGATGCTCAAAAGGCGCCAGCTGCCGTTTGCTTGCAAATATATGCTGATACACTGGCACAAGCCAAATCTCATCGTACATGGAGCGGAAGTGCTTTACAAGACCCATGTGCCCACTTGATCCTGTCGGAGGATTAGCCGACAGTCCAAAAAGCAGCACCTCGCGGGGCATGGAGTTAAATCCTTTTAAACGCATTAATGCAATCGATGATTGGTAAAAAAGATAAGAACGACAATGATTGGTTAAAAAAAAGAAACACCATGAAGGTTATGATGCAGCGCGTGATTAGCGCCTGTGTGCGTGTAGAGGGCGAAATCGTGGGCGAAATTACCCAA
This sequence comes from Bremia lactucae, assembly GCF_004359215.1. Lineage (NCBI taxonomy): Eukaryota > Oomycota > Peronosporomycetes > Peronosporales > Peronosporaceae > Bremia > Bremia lactucae. Next base: position 3,950,109 of record NC_090613.1, read on the forward strand.
GGCCTGCTCTGCTTTGTCGGCATTGGACACGATGATACAGAGGACGATGCGGAATGGTGTTGCCGCCGTTTATTGGTCAATTTAAGTCAAATTTGACTTCAATGTTGCGGTTGCCTCATCTTCTTGCACGTATACTTTGATGGTAGAATGCTCGTTTATGGCCTGGAGAGTCGAATCGTCCTTGGAAAACATCATTAAAGGACAACGGCTACGAGGTTTTACTTGTGAGCCAATTTACGTTGCATGGCCAATTTGCAGGAAACAAACCGGATTTTCACCTTTCCAGTACGTGCATTGTCCCGATAACGACTGCAGTTTCGCTGACGATATGTAATTTTCTTGGCGAATACATTGCAATCCTTCCCAGTGGCATCTACACCTGCACGTGTATTTTATGATGCCTTTTGTAAACGCGTGCGTTGCGCTTATGTTAACGAGAAGGTGGCCGAGGGCACGTTTGGCGCCTACATGGAAGTGTCGATCGTAAGAATGATTGCTGAACACTTGCACTTGCTAAGTGGCCATCTAATAATTTTTATTATGTCAAGGTGAACGACGGGCCAGTAACAATGCAACTAAACTCGAAAGACAGGAAACTTGCTAAAGTCTAGAAACAGCCTCTGTACACTCAAAATGTTTCGATATTTGCTCACGATCGCGATAACCACGTCGGTGCAAATATTTCATTTAAGATGGTAACTAGTCTGCTTAGTGCATTAATAAATACTTTTAATAAATAGTGATTGTTGCTACATGCACGATTTTAGACAATAATAACAAGTGTGGCTAGGTACGGAAGCGATTATACTATAATTCAGCTGGAAACAGCACTAATAAAGTCATGTACTGATCAGTGAAAGACGCGTATCTAATCAACCACTAAGCGAGCGGGCTCAATATTTATTGCTATCCGTGCGAAATGCCATTTCCATCTTTTCCTCTTCTTTAACTTGCACATCGTCGGATTGTAACCTAGGAATGTAGCCACCGTAATAATGTTTTGGCAAAAGTCTACTTATTTGAGCGACGCCCAAAACGTTTGAGTCTTCGACGGTTATGTGAGCACGGCCGTTTGCCATGATTTGACTATACATTAGAAAAATAGTCATCGATGCCCACAATTTCGTGTCATTGTTGCTCATTTACCCACCTTTTTGACCAAACGAGCAGTCTGATTCAATAGTTGCAATACAAAAGGCCTTCTGGCAAGGCGCATACGCTCTAACGCAAACTCCAGGTTGTCCCTCATGTTCATCATGTACTGTGGCGCAACAGGTTTAGCGGCAGGCACTTTCGCTACACAATAACGAGAAATAGTGTCAGAGGAATTCATTCCAGTGCTATCAAGGATCCGTACGTGTTGAAAAGAGATCCCATAGTTTTGTGTAGGAGGAAAAGCTGCGGGAAGCCGCAGGTACCACGCGCTTAAGCAGCACACACGCCATCCTAATTGTCTTAATGCTACTAATGTAAATTATTTAAAAAAATCAAGTTGTTATGAATACTACGTAAGTCACACCAACAAATATTTGGAATGGCCGAAACAGGCATCTTAGCAGGCTTCCTACCAGCATGTAATGTCGCTTGCTGCTCGCCTTGGTTGTTATTCAATTTGGCTAATATCACATGCTGCTTATGGTTTATCTTTCAATGCAGTGGCCAAACAGGTATTCGAGAGTGTCGTGGAAGTCAGAGGAGAGGTAGAAAATGTACTTCACAAGGTGTGCATGCATACAGCGGCATTGTATAATCCTATCATGACTCTTACACTAGTATTGTTCATTAGCGACTGGAGTCTACCGGCAGCAAAATAAAGCAAGCTAAGCAACTGAATGCCGTTGCAAAGGTAACACTCATTCCATAGCAAGCCGTGGTGCCTCACTAATGTGTTTGCTGTTCGTGGTATTTCAAGGGATCAGAAAAATACATGACAAAGGTACATCGGGCATTTGAGAAAAACTTTGACAAATTCGAATTGTATGTGCGGCGCAATATTGTGTCGGTACCCGACACTTTGGCAAACGAAGTAGCTCAAATTCGAGCTGAGAAGCAGATTAACGACAAAGAGACGACCAGAACGCAAGAGGATAAGGATGCAGTGTTATTGACACAGGAAGAATCCGAGGAACGTCAAGTAGACACTCAGTTAGAGGCGCTTCGTTTACGACTGCGGGAGTTGACATCGTCGAACCAGCGACTTTGCCTTGAAAAGAAAGCATTAGAGCACCGTATACAGCAATTTCAGGCCCTTGCATCGCAGGTAGCATTTCTAGAAGACGTTCCGGAACGAACGACGTTGCCATTAAAGCGCACAGCTGAGCATATTTCGGCTCTCCACGAGGCATTTGTGCAAATTGACAGCATTCAGGCGGAGCTAGTAGAAGACTCGCGTCAATTTCAAAAATCAAAAAAAGCAACTCGTGGCAGCTTTAGGAATTTGCGAAAGCGATTTACGGCACGAACCGCTGATTTGGTTTACAGGACGACGGAAGATTTGGAAGAGCTACATTCTCGACTGCTGACGATGTAATTGACTATGCATTTCAATTTAATTGTCATGTGTACACACAACAAAAGGAGGACTTTGTTGTATTTAAACCTGCTTGTCACGTCTATACGTACTTGGCATTTAATTTGTGGAACACCTTGTGTTTTGGTTTATCACGGTTTGATCATTGTTGATGAGTTCAACAATTCTTTTATTATCTTCTTTGTATCAGAAAATAAACAATTAGAGATATATCGAGTTGCTACGACAAATGGTCATGTCCGAAACGATTTTAAGACGTGAGTCTAATCAAAGTTTAAATCTTTTCTACTCCTCGTCCTCATCGTACAAGTCGTCCAAAACGTCAAATGTCGAGCTCTCGCTGTCTTCATCCTCTTCCTCGTCTTCGTCGAGCTCCACGGGCATTGGCATGACACCAATTTCCGATCGCTCGTATTTAATCTTGCCGTCCTCCAGCAGATACTTGTCAAAGACAGACTCGGCGTGCGTCTCATCATGGTGGCCGTGGTGGTCCCAAGGGTGCTCGAGGCCCTGTAATCATTTTACAAACTTAAAATTACTACGTCTCATCGCTCAAAGGAGGTGTATTATCGCGTACCAGCAACGCGAGACCGTCATGTTTTGCCCGCCAAAAGACCCAGAGCCAAAGCATTGTGCCATAGGCTAGCGCCAGGTTCTTGTGGACAGGGCTTACGTGGAAATGCATTCCGTGTGGGTAGTTGTGTCCATGACTGTGCGCAGACGACAAAGCACGGCGGCCAGATGCCACCGCTATACGTCTAGTGAGGTAGCTGACAGTATACATCTCGGAGACTTGGACTATTTTATCAGCGGTGGAGATGTAACAGAAAATAATACCCCCTCGGGTTTTAGAAAATGACAAGTAAAAATCTGGGTTTTATTGAGTCTAGCAAGAGATATGAATAGTAGTAATATTCGTGCTTCATATCAACTTGTTCTTTTTGCATCAAATTCTGTAACACGAGACATTTTCCCTATATGAGCAGTTAAGATTCTGATAAAGAGATGTCACTGTTATCGTCCCCCGTCCAATCACTCCAAATGGACGCCAACAAGCGCGAGCACATGGGGACAGCTAAACGTTCCTCTTCAGACACAGAGAGTGAGTCTCAAGCAAACGTAGCGATGTCTTCTTCTACTCTGGAAAAGCGTGTCCGAAATGACGCCTTAATATCAGCGAATGGCAAGGAGAAACGCAAGAAAGCCAAGCCTATCCAGGACTTGAGCGATGCCATGAAGTTTGAAGCTTCACTTGTCGGCGCTGATCAGATTGCAACCGTGTTGACGGACGATAATAAGCCCATCGAGATAGTAATTACGCGTGAGGAGGCTGCAGGGCTGAATGCTGCCGTCGCAGCCTCAGCAGAACTAGTGAATGAATTGCAGCACCAAACACCACCACTCAAGCCACGAAAAGGCCGACGCGTTCGCAAGACGAACTTGGAAAAAATGGAAATCCTGGCTTTTGTCGACCAAGGAGGCTCGCAAGGAGCTGCTGCCGAGAAGTTTGGCGTATCCCGTACAGCAGTGACTAAAATGGTCAAGGAACGCGCAGCGATTTCCGCTCAAGCCTTGGTCGAGAGTGCCACGAGCAGCCGTAAAGTCTTGCAATATCAACACAAATTGAGTATTATCGAAGACATGTTGCACAAGTGGCAAATGCAAGTGGAATTGGATGCTCCTGCGCTTAAAGTTACGGGTGAATTGCTTCAGTCCAAGGCAATGGAGTTTCGTAATAAAATTTTGGCCGATTATTGTAGTGAATTGTCGGATGACGTTGTGCTGTCACTCACTGATTTTAAAGCGTCAAATGGATGGCTCCATCGGTACATGCAGCGACGAAGTATGCGATCGCTACCAAAACACCATTCGAGAATCTCATCGACAACATCCGAGAAGTTGACAGTGGACCAACGTGTGCAAAAGATTCGAGACGTGTTGATAAATACAGCGCCAAATTGTATTTGGTGTTTAGATGAATTGACACTACGGCATCGTACGACGTCAATACGACCGGATACGGCTGTGAATATGGATGCACGGAGTTTAGAAGGGATTTCAGTGGCATTGGCAGTGAGTGCCATGGGGGAGAAATTGCATTTGCAAGTTGTTGGAAAGAATCCCATGCCCGAGTCAATGAAAGACGTGGATACGTTAACAACGTATGGAGTTTACTATCGAGAACAGTATCGTGCGACCCACGATGCATCGACGATTGTACACTTTATTCAAGCGATGAATCATGAAGCTATGTTACGAAAACAAGTGTGGTTTGTAGTCTTGGATAGCTGTACGGCTCATGTCGCGGCGGCTCATTCCCTCACGTCAACGGGATCGTTTCAAAATGGCTTTCGTTTCGACTCGATGGTGCTTCTTTTTTTGCCTCCAGGGCCAACGAGCGAAGCGCAACCACTTCATCAAGGTATTTTTCGGTTTTTTAAACTGCGCTTTCGTCAAGAAATGCTTCAGACGCTACTTTACGAGTACGAACAATATGCTTTGCAATCGCACGAACGAATGAATGAAAACATTGTAGTGGAAGACGCATTGGGGACGGAGGTGTTTGATATCCATGCGCACACGGATATGCGCAATACGCTGAGCTGGTTGCACGTAGCGTGGGAGATTGTTCCGGCAAGTTTGATTCGACACGCCTGGGCCACTTCCTTGTATTCCTTGACCCTTGAGCCTGGGGATGATGATGTTAGTGCAGCGCTTGTTCGTGAAGAAATGAGCAAAGCGTACGCCGAGCTTTTTGCTCAATTGACAAAAGTATCCGTCCTTCAAAAGATCCTTGGCCTGGAATTGACAGCGACTTCGAATCAATTAATGGAAGAGCTGTTGGAATTGGACAAGTCGGATACGTCGGGAGCCCAAGAACTTGTGAAAGACAATGAAATTGTCGTGGAAAGCTTAGCAGCCCAAGGACTTCTTCGGGATACATCCAATGCAGTGGGGCTTGAAAGGATCAAGGGGGATGATTTACCAGTTTTGACACCGAATGAAGCAAATGTGTCAGTATGTCGACTCTTGCATTATATGTCTCAAGACACTTTACTGACGTTATCCGAGCGACGAACTGGACGTACTAATTTGCTTCTTTTGCAACGTTTGCTATTAAAAGCTCGTGAGAGAGAACGAGAGCGAGACACCACGACCGATTTTACTGTGTAGTTTCTGTACTTTACAGTCAAATGGAGAAGAAGATGATCTGTGGCATGGATGATGATTACTTTTTATTCACTTGACTGCTATTTTTGAAGAATCCTTTTTATATGATTCCGTTAGCTATTGAATAGAATCTCGCTTGATTGAGGTGCTATTACTATTGTGCATCGTGATGGAAAGTACGAGAGCTGAGGTCGTACGCGTCACACCTTGGGCTATCATCAGAATTGATGGTACTTTCTTGCTGCATGCCTCCTTTCCTTTCGATTGTTTCGTCAACTTTGCCTCTTCATGCGTTCATCGTTGGGTTTCATCTGTGCAAGGCCTGGAACGGATAAAATTGGCTGATTAATATCACGTGCTGAGACTCGTGGACCATTTGCGTGGTTGACGAAAAAATATATATTTGTACGGTTGGTTTTTAAATCATCATGATATCGCGACAATGGTCAATGCTTAGCAATGCTGCAATCGCTCGAGCCATTCAAAGATTTTAATTTGTCTCGCCATTGACTCGCGTAGTGTTTGAAAAAGTGGCAATGATATGGTATTTCTCGTCACCAATGCCCTTTACAAAAAGCTTGAAGGATGCCAGTGGAATTTTTCTTATGCGATAATTGCTTGAATTTAGTGACCCAGACTTGATTTTATGCAAATAGCATTACAAACTTCTTCGAACCTGGTGTTATGGTGTTATAATTTATAATTTATTTCAAATTACCCGGCTGTAGATCTTTAATGTAACGTTGTGAAAATCCTGCAAGCGCAAAAGTAAATAAAAGCTAGTTTTATTTTTTTTTAATTGGAAAAAAAACAATTATTGTGAAGCGTTATGTTTGGGTCACTATAATTGTTTGCCTTCGTCTTGAATGAAGATCTATCAACTCAGCCTTCCAATCGGTTTTATGTCGCAAAACGTTCTTGTAAGTGTTTGGCATTGACATTTATTTGAGCGCATTTAAGGAATAGAATGATAGATACAACAATCGGAGATACTTTATTGACGTAGAAATCGTACTCTATTGAATTAAAACCGTATTTTTTCTCGTGTGCCGTTCACTTAACGTAATAAACCTTTTCAATGTTTGCGCCGATGCCGCAGTCTAACGGGCTCCAGCAGCCCAGCACGAGCATTGATATACAATATGGGCACCCCGCTACACCTCTAAGCAGTAATCGTCATCATAAAAAGAAGTCTAAACGTGCTGGCTCCGACGTGTTCCGGTCCTGCTCGGTATTTCCGGAATATTTTACACGCGTTCTAGACTACCGTCAGATGGACCTGGACGCCACCTTTTACCAGATGGTTACACTCTGCGTGCAGCCATCTAAGGTCTACAAGAGCGCCTATTATCGCAAACAGACGAAGAACCGCTGGGCGAGGGATGATCCAGCATTTATAGTGATACAATTTGTCTTCCTTCTAGTAGCCACCGTGGCCTGGGCCATTGCCTTCCACGTAGACAGCGTTGCTAAGTTCATATCGCTATTATTTCATGCGGTGGTGGTTGAATGGCTTGGCTTTGGCCTTCTGATTTCAACATTCTGCTGGTGGTACGCGAATCATCATCTCCGTCAACGAAACATGTGCGTACCGAGTGGGATACGTTTTGGTCTTATGTAGTTTATAACTATCAATGCTCTTACATCACGGCCATTCAAGTGTGGGCGCGGGTGGTTCACTATATGTAGAGCAGCAAGTGGAGTGGCAATTTGCCTTTGACATTCATTGCAACTCGTTTTTTATCCTGTTCCTGTTCCAGTATGTACAGCAAGTACGTTTGTTACTGTTGTGTTAAGAATAGTGGCTTATTGATGATGGTAATTTTATCCTCTTGTAGTTTGTATTAGCACCAATTTTGATGTCGGACTCGTTTCTGATGCTATTACTTGGAAATCTGCTTTACTCGTTCGGGTGGGGGTTATATACGTATATTACCTTTCTAGGATATTTGGGTACGTGCAAATGACTGCTTGCGCTATTTTAAAAATATTTTTTTTGCTGATTTGATGCCTGTCGCATTTTAGCACTTCCGTTTTTACACCGGACTGAGCAATTACTATTGCCACTCATCATTATTCTTTCACTTTTTGTGTCAACTTTGGTGCTCCAGGCGGTATTCGGTGCGTCGATAAATTTCGCTCACATTTCTGTCGAGTATTATTATGCTACGTAGCAAAAGTGTCAGATATAATAAAACTGGAAAAATAGGCACAATTAGATTTGTACGGCAAGTATGACAACAAGAAGCATTTTTGCGATTGATATCTTCATACTGGGCCTGACAGTAAGTTTGAATTGATCAATAAAGCTGAGCTAAATATTACAAAGATGCAACTAGCTGTAGAATATAAAGCCGTTTCGGCGAACGACTAAAGCGGCAACTGCCAATTGCCACATAACTGCCAAGTCGTGGTATGCTAAAATGTTGTCAACAAGAGTCGTAAACTCTGCATGCTGAATTGCTCACGTTAAAGTCAAGATGTCGTTATTGTAATGTCGTTATGACTCACATTAAAAATCAAGCAAATATCTGTAATGTTGCGCATGATCAATCTTTTAATTTGCTTGAATGATTCACTAGGTACTGGCGTTCTTTATTTATTCGGTTTAAAAGTGTCGTAAGTGACAAGCAGGGTCCACCGGTAAAATGATAGATTCGAAGCAAGTCAGAGCGCTATCTAGCAATATCTTAACTTTTTTAGCAAAGGTGTCATTTTCAAAATGATTACAATCCCGGCCACGTGCGCGTTTAAAGCCGTTTCATATTAATATTTCGGCATGTGTGGTTATTAGTCGCCTGTTAGCTTCGAGGAAAGCGAGATTACTTAATGCTTCGGAATGTGTGGTTGTTAGTCGCCTGGTGTATTCTAAGGTATTCACATTTAAATCCAACTCGATTTTGTTGCGGCAAGACCAATCGTCGAGCGACAGACGATGAACTGATGAAAATTCGAATCTCCAATACTTTTCTTTGACAAAAAGGGCGCATAAAACACACATCTACTAGGATATTACAGTGTTTTGAAATCCCAGATTTCTGTATTTTTTAAAAACCAATTGTGTGTAGACCACGCCATTCAACATTTAAACGAAGAGCCGACATCTCGACTTTCCAGAAGCAAACGTCCCTTTATCAAGATGACGGTGCGTCCGTTACCATTTGAAAAGCAAGCATATGAAACTAATAGTCAATCATTTTTGTTCGTACGGTACATACTTCTCGATCCATTAAAAAGGTGTCGACATCTGCAACTAAGGAGAAGCCGTTGAGTACCAAGGAACGGAATGAAACAAGCCAAGCACCCGGAAACGACGAAGAGACTAGCCAATCCTCGGAAAATGAAGACGAAAGTACTGGCGACCAAGAGGGAACCGAGGACGATGGAGCAAAGGAATCTAATAATGAAAGTGAGGAAGGTAAAGACGATGAAGACGGAGAAAAAGAGGATGTAGGCCTGTCGTATCTATATACAAATTTTGAAGAAGATGACAATGACGAAGACTTTCAGGCAAATCCTACTGCTCAAGATGACGACGATGATGACGAGGATGGTGATGAAGACGACGACAAGGATGATGCTGCCATAGATGAGGAAGACGAGGAGGAGGACGAGGCGAATGATGACGACGGTAATGAGGAGAGTGATGAAGCGGAGGATGAAGACGAGGATGAAGAGGATGAAGACGAAAAACCACCAGGTTTGTAGCTTTTTTTAATGTCTATTGCACCGTTCTCTTAACTGATGCGTCTTTACTGGTAATATTACAGCCAAGAAGCAAAAGAACTAATTATTCCAAGTAAGATAGGCTGACGCTGAGTGAGCAAAGTTCAGAGCGAGTTTGTGCTAGCTTCTTCCTTGGCAATATTATCTTTTATGTGGTTCTTACGCTTTCAATCTTTTTGCATTGACATGAAGTATTATTATCTGCCAATCAATGAATCGAACTATGATGAAGTTCCATATTCTATCCAATCATCGTACGTTTTCGTCCTCGAAGACGCACTTGGGATAGCTTTTGAAAGATTGCATCCGCGCGACGAGACTTTGCTCGGTAAGCACGCAATACGTTGGCAACCTACCTTGCCCCCACAGCACCGTTAGCAACGAGCAAGTTGTACTTTTATTGCCTCATCATACGCACCAGAATCTCGGAATTGACATGGGTGCTCGCAAAAGCACGTTCCATTACGTACAGATCGACAGCCTTGTCCTCTGGTAGCGGCTGTGAGGTGGCCAGACCGAAATCAATTAAAGTCTAAAAAAGAAAGGAGTTTTTATAAATTTAAAAACTATTGGCATTTTAGTACCAATAGATATTAAAGCGCACCACATGTGTTGCGTTGTCACTGCTTAACATCATATTGGACGTCGTCAAGTCTCCGTGGACAATATCGGCGTCATGCATCTTTGCAATTGCTTCTCCAATGTGATAAGCCTTTTCAATCGCCGTATCGCCATAATTCGAGTCTGCTTGTCATGACAGATGACATGAAAGTAGTTCACAAAGCTTTAGTCTGCCCCATTCGTTTAATGATCGTCCTACCTTCCTTGTATGCTCGTCGTAAGTAGTCTTTTAAGGTACCGCCTGCCACCTTTTGCATGTAAAGTCGATTTTTTTCCTCATCCACGAGATATATCACGGGAGTAAGGACCCCAGCGCGACGACACTTAAGGATGCATCGAACTTCTTGTACCAATCGACGATGCGAGAGCTTCTTATCCAACACAGGCAATCGGTAGCTCTTCTTGATGCGTTCCTTAACGATGCAAGCACGACCGGCAAAGTCTGTCTCGAAGACTTTCTACTTACTATAAGTAGTAAATACATTGTGCGTTGCAATAGTAGGCTGTAGATGTCGTACCGCTTCGGCGCCCTGGCTGATGAGGAGCCACTTGATTTCCATGAAAATCAAAGACCTTTAAATACAAGAAAATTACGAAACACGGGCCGATAATTGGATGAAACCAAAAATCAGAAATTAATATAAATTTCTACTCGGTATTGACAAAGAAAAGATGTCTGGATATGATAAATGAATAAAATAACATCAAAACTACATATACTTGAGCCTTGCCGCTGTGTCTTCGGAAACGTGGTGATAATCGACCTCGCTCTCTTCTTAAAGACAATGTATTGTAGATCTAATGAACAACACGTCACAGTTTTTTTACATGCCCGAACGAAGTGCACAATTTCCATATTCGGTATGATAGGATTCAGTATGAATTATAGGAATTTTAAAGTCCGATGGAGGCAAGTCAAATGCCAATCCACAGCCCTGTCAATGAAATCGCAAGTGTCTTGCAATTCACAAGTCGCTGCTGCATATTGCCGGAAACGTTACAATCTCGCCCTCGAGGAGCTAGTCAGTATGTCCTTTGCAGTATTGATGACAATCGTTTCGCAATTTGTCGTATTTCCGCCACGAGCTTGTCCCGCACTCGACAGGTTTTCGTGGATGAATCGGTAACGCTACAACGCGACTCACAGTATTTCAAAGACGTACAGACTTCTCTTGTTGCTCATAATACGATTAAAAGTGATACTTATGCATTGGAAAACTCTGATTTGCTCTGGATAAGTCGTAATGCTGTACGCAGTGCTGTAGCAGTGACACTAGAGCTGCTTCCGTGCTTGAATTCCCAGCTACTGCGTGATGCCGATACGCGATCCTTGATGGAACAGACATTACAACGAAATGTGATTGTGTGTGTTACCGCCAAGGTGAAGCTCTTAACGTGTGAAGGTCTTATGGCAAAGACCCGAGACGTGGAAGCTCAAGAGCAGGAACAAGTAATGACTTTTAAAGTTGTGTCGACATACCCAGCTGCACCTTTTTCAAGAATCACGTCTACTACTCGTATAGTCATGACGGAACCTACTAAATCGGACAAAGCGGATCATTCTAATGAAATAGCCTCAACGATAACAGCTTCAGATACGCCACAGTCCAAGGGGATTCAAATCGGTGGTCTCGAACAAGAACAAACGGCTTTGAAGGAATTGATTCTAATGCCAATAAAGTACACAAGTCTGCGCCTTGATCTGGGTGTGGAATTACCCAAAGGTATTCTACTCTGTGGACCTCCTGGAGTGGGTAAGACATTGCTCGTGCGATCGGTTGTGCACGAATGTCGTCAATTCCAAGACACTTGTGGAACATTGCTGGATTTAAATTTGCAAGTCATTAACGGATCGGAATTGATCACAAGTAATCGTGGTGATGCTGAACACGCTTTACGAAATACGTTTAAGACAGCTATGGTTCATGCTGGCAGTAAAACTCACGCTGCTAGCGTCATTTTCATCGACGAAGTCGATGCCTTGTGTCCAAAGCGAGAGGCTGCAGGTGAACTGACTTCGTCAACCCACAACCGTGTGGTAGCTCAGTTATTAACACTCCTCGACGGCATCGATAGTGGCTTTTCACGTGCCAATGTAGTAGTAATTGCGGCTACAAATCGACCTAATGCGATTGATCCAGCACTTCGTCGACCTGGTCGATTGGATCGCGAAGTTTATGTAGCGCCGCCAAATACAGCGACACGAAAGAAGATTTTTCAAGTCCATCTTTGTCAAACGCCGGTCGCTGTAAGCAATAAATTGCCACAAGAAGCCGAAAAACAACGCAATTGGTTTCTCGAAACAGTGGCAGCTAAAGCTGTTGGATATGTTGGCGCGGATATCGCAGCCCTCTGTCGCGAGGCAACTATGATAGCATCAACCCGGCAAGTAGTCGCCATGTCTCGCGATCAAGAACTAGCACACTGGTGGACAAAGTGGCAACGCCAAGCCGAGCCTTGTCATGCGTTTTTAAACAAATCCTCTTCACGTGGTGCTGTAATTGCGGCTCGAGCGTGGCATACTTCCTCATTGGCAATCATACCGTTATGGTTTCTTGCCAACCACGCGAGTCGACCAGAAATGCATGCGATTCAAGACGAAAAGGATCCATTACGACACTCCAAGATCAAGTATTTTGATTTTCTATTTCGAAACGAAAAGTATCCCATCTTTACGGCTACGTCTCATGTCCATGCGACGAATGAAACTTTTGAAGTGACTTTAAATGACTTTGACCACGCCATGCAAATTGTCGTGCCATCTGCACTACGAGGGGCTAGTGGATACATGTGCGTATGTTCGTTGGTTTCAAAATACTTTTTATATCTGAACAGTACTGGTCTTGTGTAGGCGCGAAATGGAACGACAAGATTGGAATAGTATTGGTGGTCACGCCAAACCAAAGCTTGCGTTGCAACAAGCACTGGAATGGCCACTCAAGTATCCACAAACTTTCACTCGACTTGGTGTTTCACCACTTTCTGGTCTATTGCTCTATGGTCCACCTGGATGTAGCAAAAGTTCACTTGTCCGAGCTGCCGCGCACTCGAGTGGCGCGACATTTCTATCCCTCTCGGCAGCTCAAGTCTTTTCGCCATTCTTTGGAGACGCTGAAGCTGCGGTACGTCAAGTCTTTCGAGACGCTCGTGCGGCACTTCCTGCGATTGTCTTTTTCGATGAAATTGATGCAATGGTCGCAAAGCGTGAGTTTGATGAATCCAATGATCGTGGGACGTCTTGTGCCATGCGTGTACTGTCGACCTTGTTAAATGAAATGGATGGCGTCGACTCCACTCCAGGTCTTGTCGTTATTGGTGCCACCAATCGTCCAGGATGCATTGATGCAGCGCTGATGCGACCTGGACGCTTTGATCGCATCATATTCGTCGATCTACCCACGGAAGCAGATCGCGTCGAGATTTTACGAATACATTCAAAAGTCATGCCATTAGATAATGATGTGGACCACTTTAGTTTGGCAAAACGGACACCATTTTATAGTGGAGCGGAATTAGAGGTACGTGCGAAACTACGTTATGGAATGTTTCGAAACAATTAGGATGTAAAGTTACTTACGAGTGTTGTTTTGTCAGAATATTTGCCGAGAAGCTGCATTACTTGCGCTTCGAGAGTCGTTGGAAGCCAAGAAAGTGGCCATGCGCCATTTTAATGAAGCGTTACGAGGAAGCAAACCTGTCTCGTCCACGAAATCGATGCATGAATTCATTACATTTGCCAAAACCATGGGACATTTCTCGTAGGACAAGTGTCGTTTTTGTACGAATGGATTCACTCAATTATTGTTTTTTTACCCTGCATTTTAATTTATACGAGTAGTTCACCACCATCGATCAAACGAACTTGATGCTGCAGGGGGATCCCATCTCTCTCGACGCCAGCTTGTTCCATTTTGTCGACGACTTCAAACCCTTCGACAACTTCTCCAAACACCACGTGCTTGCCATTTAAATGCGGTGAAGCCTTGAGCATGAAGCAAAACTGACTGTCATTCGTATCGGGGCCTGCGTTGGCCATTTGTAAGAGGTATCGCTTCGAGTGGTGGAGTCGTAGTCCATTCGGCTCGTCGGGAAATTGCATTCCGTAGATACTACGACCTCCTGTCCCTGTGCCCGTGGTGTAGTCACCGCATTGGACAATAAAATCTTTTAATATGCGATGGCACTTACTGCCTTTAAACGAATAGTCTGTTCCTTTCTCGCCCGTCGTCAGCGCTCGAAAATTCTCGGCGGTTTTAGGCACGATGTCAGCGTATAATTCAGCCGTAATACGGCCAACGTAGACATCATCAATTGCCACGTCGATCCAGACGTATTTACGGTATATGACAGGCTTCCAAAGCCTTGTGGAAGCGGGAATAGGGACATTTTGCTCTTGGTGGGGCTTCTCAAGAGCAATTTTGTCCGTCAGCGTCTCGTCCGTCGTCTGCAACGGTGTCAGTAGTGGTTCGTGCATCGAAGCATTAGAGTATACGTTCACTACCAAACAGTAGGCTAGAAAAAAAAGCCCCATGCCCAGTAGTATCGCCTCGCGCGCTTTAAAGGTGCATGAACTTTGGCGTGCCATTGCAAAATTACCGGGGATATTTGTACACCACATCATATTTCGCGTCATTTATCTCATGTGGTCGACATTTAATGCCTCCGAATCTGATGTGGTCGACAGATGTACTTCCTTTACATTAGCAAAATTAGCGGGATGGAGTCTAACCCTCGGGACAAGTTACCTCAATCTCGTGCGCCATAGCACAAGTGACGTTTTCATAAAAAAACTTTTGTATTTCAATTACGTACGCGTATCTGAACGCTGTGTAGTTTTAAACTTTCAGCGTTCTTCGCAACGTCCGAAACACTTGTTTACTGCAAAAAAAACTCATCGCAACGCTTAAAGAATGGGTGTTAATTTTCCAACTTCACACCATGGACAAACCAACGCTAGTACTCAATCGAGAGTATCAAACGTCACATGGTCGATCACAAGCCTTCGTGAAGGCTTTTGACAATCGATTGCCATCCGTCGTCGAAATGCCATTGTGCCGGGCACTTTGGTGGTTGATGTGGTAGGATCTCCGCGTTCGCCGTTCGTGTTTTTGAATCAGGAAAGTCGCTTGGCGCTCGCTCGGCATCATAGGCAGGTGCAAGAACATCAAGAACCGCATTCCAACAGAAAAGTACCATATAGCATGGCGTCCGAGGTACGCTATTAATCGAATCGATTTTAACGTCATCACGGTTTTAACGTGTGTGTTTTTGCAGCCATGACCGTGGCATTTATGCTTAGCGCATGGGACTTGGAATTATTTTTGGCACGTATATTAAAAACTCGTAGATTAACATAAACATCGAATCAGACGCTTATTGAGTAGAAGAATTGAGTTCCATTTCCGTTGTGTATGCCACATATCACTAGCACCCTCCCAACGACGAGCTAATGATTAGCAGTAGATCGAGCGACTGGCGCTCTGCAGTAGAACGTCTCGCTTTATTTATGCAACGCTACGCAATGCCAGATGAAAGAGTGGCAAAGCAGCTTGGGTGGTCCGTGGAGAAATTGAGGACGTACCTGTCCCCCGAGTCTCGGCGTCTAACGACGTCGTCCGACGTACGTTTATCAATCCGTTTGGATCACAAATCGTATTGTTTCTAGCAAATTATGGATTGTAGATAGCAGACATCGCAGTAGACAAATTATTGATGCGATACCGTGTGGCGTTGGCGCATCAGACGCTAACGAATGCCACGACGAGGCCTTTAAAACCATTTACTGGAAGCTTGAGGAGATCAACGATGTCCATGCAGGTCAACAAGCGTTACTGTGATGTTTTGCAAAATGAAAGAGTCTAATTCCTGCGCTATGATCAGTTTGGACGCACTTTTGTGGACAGAAAGAGTATCATTCGCACTGATGTTACCCCAGCACAGATGGTTCGTGAAGTGGCACTAACGTACAGCTTGATAGTTGCTGTTACTATGTGGAATTGAATGTCGTAGAAAGAAGCCACAGAAGTATTGCAGACGCCAATTGGCAATCGAAAGCGAAAACGAAGAGCGATTATGCAACCTTTGAATGCTTTAAGTCCCCAAGTGAAGATCACGGACAAAAGTGACTCAACAAATGATACAAAAGACATGGAAATATGGAGACGCCCGTATCGTGCTACGGAGATCACACGGCAAATGACTACAATGGAACTTATCTGTCCCATTCGTCTTGATATTGACATGGATGGCGTTCGATATCAAGATACTTTTCTAATCAATGCGTGAGTAAAAAAAAGAAAGTCATTCCTTCCTTCTGTCCATGCTGGAAATTGAGTACGACTTTTCCACTTGACGTCGATTGTAGTGCTCTGACGACGTGCTCGCCAGAGTATCTTGCAACACAAATTGCCCAGGACGAAGAATTAAGTGATGCATTGAAGGTTTAAAACAAAACACTCGAGATTTTTTTTTTACCTATTTGTCCTCACGCTTGTCATCGCGTGAATAGGGAGCCATTGCCGAGTCAATTCGACGACAAATTTGGACATTCACGTCATTGGACACAACTCTGATTATGCAGTGTGAGAGGTTGTATCCAATCTATATTGATCTTATTATTGAAGGATATTCTGTACGCAATTGCTTGCATTTTCATTGCTATTTTTAAAAAAAGGGATTTGTAACAAAAAGAAATGTGGTTATGGAGGAGTTTAGCTTCGTGATCAATTCGAGTGGGACCTTTTAAACGATTACAATGCAACCGAGACATTTGCCGCGGTGCTTTGCAACGAGTTAAAGTTGCCGAAAGGATTCGAGCCTGCAATCGTTTATTCAATCTACGAGCAAGTTGCTGCCTATCGTGTGGCCTTAAGTGGTTATGAATGGATTGGAACGGTCTCAGGTAAAGAAAACGACACGACTTCTTGCGTGGGTTACATTGAAATCATGCCATGTCTTGACGATGTTGTTCGTAACCACGAGGATACACGTACGGATGCTGTTTTTATAACGTTTTCTTATGAAAACAAGGAGAATGATCGACTCGGTGATTGTATTTAGAGTTGTGGCAGCCAGTATTAAGTGAGCTGTCTACCGAAGAAAAGAACGGTTTATCGGCGAGCATTTCAGCTACTCGAGCGTACGTTTTAAAGAAGCTTGTGATCGTTATGGACGTCTTCAACTCGACATGTACCTCTTATTAACGCAGTCCTACCTCGATCAAACAAACGTCCACGCGCATTGAATCGTATGATTGTAGCAAGCGAGTTCGCCAGCGTGTGGCAAAGGTGTGTTATTGTATTTAGGCTTGAAAGTACTTGAACGAAAGCTCACTTGTATGCACAGGATCACCGCCTTCCTCGACCCATCAATCCTTTTATTGTATTTTGCCAAATGCAAAAGGAAGGATTGGGCAGGACACGCCGTTCGGCATCGGAGACGAGAAAAATCATGGGCGACAAGTGGCGCAAATGCTCGGAAGAGGTCACAATGGCTTGATCACTTTTATATGCGATGAAAAATAGAAATTATTTTTTATGAAATATGTTTGTAGGTGAAAGAATATTATTCGCAATTAACCGAAGTCGAAAATGAAAAACGACGTCGAGATTATATTTTGGATGTGCGAGATCGCGAAATTGCTGAATGGGAAGAAGACGAGGCTCGACGGAAAGGACTGGTGGCGTCGTCGACTTTAGAGGCGTCGACAGAGCACTTTCGTGGTCTCTTGCTTGAAGTACGTGGGGATTTTCATCGTTGTATGCATCATGTTTGGCACCTCATTACTGATAATGGGTGCATTTAGAATTATCTGGGGGAGCGACATCTTGTAGATCTTAGGAAGCAAGAGCGAATGGGCGATTCCGGTGAAGAGGATAATAGTAGTGAGGAAATAATCGACGAGACTGACGAGATGTAACATCACAAGGGCAACGAAGCCATGCTTTAAAGCATATGCGAAGAAAATTCAAACAAATTGACAACAAGCAACGATTTTTCTTTTTTTATTGTAAAAACTGAAAAGGACTTGCCCTTTTTAATCTTTTCTTACAACTCCGTTTACTTGTAAATCTCAATGCCGGTAGCATTTAAAATTTCCGTATGAAGCAGTTCCGTGAGCTCGCTACTGTCTCGCGTATTCACCCACTGTCTGCCTTCAGCATGATATTCATAACGACGAGGCCCACTGCCATCGCATAGAGTTCGTATTACATATAAATTGTTGCAGCCATCGATATGTCAATCGTACCTAATTGGAGAGGACCACCAAATCTGTCGGTTGGGCACCTGGCGGTTAAGAACCCACGTGCCGTGCTCACCCAAGTCAATCTTGAGAACTCCTTGCTATCAAGTCATGAGAGACGATGAGGCTAATCGTTTTTGCTATTACAATAGAGGGCTTTGAACCCACCGTATACATGATGTCAGAATCGTCCAGCATCTCCTCGATACCGTCTAGCCAGCTTTGGATATCATGCAAAGTCTTGTCCGCAAGCTCTACAAATTGAGTTTCAGTCATTTGCAGAGGTTTCGCCGGGACATCTGTTGAGAATTGTGCGGTTTGGATAGAACACCACTGTGGCTCAACAGTTGGTACATTCAACCTCTGCTGATACAAGGGATAAGATGTTGCGTTGCAGCACGTCTTAGAGGTATTGCGAGATGCACGCCGAAGCGAAGAAGAAGCAACTCGGCGCAGCATTCCGTTTTTCACGTGATAGGCTCATATGGGGCTAAATTATCGAATTTTTTTTACACGTCATACATTTGAAGAATTGCCCCACTTTAAAGTAAATTAAAATTTTTCTTAAAAAATTGAAAATTATTCTATTCTTAAGTTCTCAGCACTAGGCATGTTAAGTAAAGCTCATACTAAAATCTCAGGCATTATTCTCCTCGTCAGGCTCTTTGCAAGGTCCAAACCGCTCTGACTTATAATTTGTATACGTAAGGAGATGATTGGACAATTTGGATTGAAAACCAGGGTAAAAACCCGAGGGAGTAAATCCTAACTCTGCTTTCATCTCCTTTCGCAATTGTTTCGCTGAATAGTCAACACATAAAAGCCATGAGCACTTTGAATAATAAGACGCGTAGCAGCAGCTATTGCGTACAATTTATAAACGCAGATGGACAAACGACGCGGTCTTTCTTGTGAGGCACAGATTCGACGTCCTTTGCAAGCCATCGCAATGTGTCGGAATACTTTTTTAAACAATCCTGGCTCTATATTAGCCACAAAACAATGTTTTATACGATAAATTGTCATTTTGTTCGATAGCTTAACGCACCAAATGTGGTGGCTCCATCAAAACGTAGTCGAAAAAGTGATGAAACTTCTCGGGCAAGGATGTTGGTGTGTTGTAATCATAGAAACAATAGCTTTCGCCGTATTTCGCACCAAATCGTCGATCAAATTCAAAAATATAAACATTCTCGGCCATTCTTGCCTGCTTTCGATTGTCCGTAACCTCGCTTTGAATCTTTAAAAAATCCCGGTACGCTGCAGGCGTGCTAACAAAAGCAATTTTAAGCTCGTTGCTGCTGTGTTCGATGGCTTCTTTAGCCAAGGAGCGTCCAGTTTGCTCATCGTACCAGCTAGCATCATAATTTGATCAGATATATTGTATTTATATGTGTTAGAGCAGAGCTGTCGTTTTCTGCTTCGTACAATTGAGACAGTCGAAAATCCTCCGACACGAAAGCGTTGTCTTCCTTGTGGGTCTCCTGCAAATGAGCCTGCAGCGCCGCTAGCGTTTCGGTGGACAACTCGTTTGCCAGGAGCTCATTTGGAAGAAGCTCATTCATATTACTATCCATAGGTGGTGGTCTCTGTTTACCGTCTTCGTATCTGCGGTAATAGAGCAAATTCGATTAAAGAGCACGCGTCACATTGATGAGGATTATTGTGTTTATATGTAATATTGTCAATATTACCATACATGATAAAATTAACGTTTATAATTCCTTATTATTTCTCCGATACGAAAAATTAGTAATGTACGAGATATCGCGTTGCATCAACGGTAGCGAAACTACCATGCTCCTTAAGTCAGAGAAAGACTTATTGACTCAAAGAGTCACTTAGTTCTATAGATCCAATAGGTTCAACAACTCAGTGAGCTGTACAAGCTCGTAGAATCCAAGGATTCGTAGAACCAAGTGTGAAAAAGGGTGTATCGTTACATGAAATTAACGCTTAAAGGTTGTTAATTATTGTACTCTCTAAAACAAAGAGAATATTTAGAGAAAATTGTTTTACGTAGTAATATCCGGAAAGCTTATCCATTGGTAGATATAGGCCATTATGTC
This sequence comes from Bremia lactucae, assembly GCF_004359215.1. Classification (NCBI taxonomy): domain Eukaryota; phylum Oomycota; class Peronosporomycetes; order Peronosporales; family Peronosporaceae; genus Bremia; species Bremia lactucae. The sequence goes on from NC_090613.1 coordinate 3,970,468, forward strand.
TACTTGCTCTGCGGTCCAGTCAGCACTGGACGCGCACAAAGAGAGAGACAGATAAGACTTGATTACATGTTTTGCATCAGTTAATACTTGATTTAGTATTAAATGGATAGAAACAGAAGAACATAATTATATTAAATACAGTTTACTGTCAACCCTATTTAAGTCAGCGTTTTAAAGAGAGTCTTCCTCTGCACGTGCTAGCTTACGTGAAGTGACGTGAGGCACCACTCGCCCTAAAGCGGTGCGAAGTGGACTTGTACCGAAGCAGTACAGGTCGGCAGTGCCCCGTACACCTGGTAGCACTTTGTAGTCCGTCCAAGGACCACAGTCCTATCTTCTAACATGGACATGTTAGAAGATAATGGAAATACGCATCACGTTTCGCGTATTAGCTACTCCTTTCTAAGTGGTATAGAAAGGGGTGCGGTCGAACGAATGGAGGCTTTTAAAGCCCGGCTCAAACAGTTTGAACCGCCTAGGGCTGAGTACAGAGGTCAATCAGAGCTTCTGAAACTCAAGCAAGGCAAGCGCAATGTTCACGCTTATGCCCAGCATGTACGACTCTTAGCGAGTTGTATTACAAATAACCCAGTCCATGAACACACATTGATTACGGTGTTCATGCAAGGTCTTACGGATGGTCCCATAAAGACCCACCTGTTCCGCTTGGAACTGGATACGCTTGAAAAAGCAATATCCGTTGCGGAACAGGAGGACTTTAGCTTAAGACAGGCTCAAGCTAGTTCGTCATCGTATCGTCCTTCAAGACGACCTGAGCAAGGAGGTCCAGAACCCATGGACCTCTCTTACGACGAAAGCGAGAGACCTCGCTTTTCGAGCAATAAGCGATTGCAGAAATGCCATCGCTGCCAAAAGTTAGGACACTACGCTCATGAGTGTAGTGCCCCACGCCCAGCACCGATAGGTACTGAACGCAATTTTGGACCGAATGCTAAAAAGGGCAACGGTCGCGGATCCGACGTTGTTGCGAAATCGCAACAGCGAGGCGGATCGCCAAAAAAACGGTCGGGGTCAGTAGGGGCGCAACGCCCTACTGATCAAGCAAATCCAAGAGAATTCGCAAATCTCTTGACTAAAATTTTCTCCAGGCACACAATCATTATGTGTCTCTGCACCTGGTGATGACGTATCCCTCATCACCTTGAAGTTAAAATTGACAAATGATTCGTCACTTAGAGCCCTAGTGGATGTGGAGCGTCGAATAACTTTATTCGTCGCCAGTCGCTAGAGGATCGTAGGCTCAAATATGTTGAGCGCGACATCCCTCCAACGAGGATGACGGTGGGTCTAGCGACAGGCGCATCGATAACAGTAATGAAACGCGTAGTGAAATTTCACTACACGTTAAACGATTTACAGTACGATGATGGTTTCATCGTACTGGATTCGGATGACAATTTGATGTCATCCTAGGTCTACCCTGGCTCAGAAAATATGAGCCAAGGATCAGCTGGCAGCATCGATTTGGGCGGCCTACTTTGGACTGCGTCTGGACCTTGAAATACATAAGCATGAGATAGAATAATACATGTCGTAAAGATGCCTGCCACTTTTTAATCAGATGGACATCTTGTGAACGTCTTGGAGCGTCTACAAGCGTGGAAGGTACTACGAGTGAGTGCGATGGCCTCACTTGTGGTACGGTCGTTTGTACGACTGCACAAGATCACAGTGTGATTTCTAATCACCCTTTGGAGTCAGCTTCCGGTGGCTGTGCGAATGCACAGGTAGCGCCGAAGGTCCACCACTCGAAGAGGTCGAGTCGATTGAGACATGAATGTACGCATAGTGGGCCAAATTTAAGGAACATACCGGCTGTCCAAAAGGGACAACACGATGATCCTAGGTCGAGTAGAGAGTCGACAGTAGAGGACACGACTGTGATAGCGCAAACACAGCCGGAAGACAAGACTGTCCAAAAGGGACAACACGATGATCCTAGGTCGAGTAGAGAGTAGACAGTAGAGGACACGACTGTGATAGCGCAAACACAGCCGGAAGACGTTTTGGGAATAATTTCCACGTTATTGAGGAGAAATCTCCTCAAATAGTTAATGCTAAAGTGATTGAACTTCAGCATCCCGAGGGATTATCTCTCGGCAGCCTGCTGAAACATCCCAGGAAGAAACCGAGACATTGAATGTCTTGTTTAATGGCGTATCAAGAGTAGGCGTTTATACTCTTGATCTGTATGCGCCTCCGAAGTTAGTTTCCGAGATAAATAAATTACCAACCCTAGAATTTAAGAAGTTCTTGAGAGATCTGCATAGTGGTAGAATCAAGCAGATCTGCGTACTCGTCACAGAGGACAAATACGTAACCGAAATTTGTTCAGCGGTAACTTTTGCAGAGAACGAACGGGTTCTCAGCAGCTCATCGATGGACGAAAGTGTCCTCGATGTAAAGACTCGGATTGAGAGATTTACTACTCAATCCTGGGAGTCAATTAAGGCAAATCCTTTAAATAAGGATTTCATTAAATTCAGGGATGTATTCCCTGAAACAGTTCCATG
>NC_090613.1:3974463-3986010 GCF_004359215.1 Bremia lactucae
TAATTCTCCTCCTCGGGCGAAGCGCTATGACCGATTCACCTGCACTAATAGAACAAGGTCCGCCTTCATGAGCGTCGACTCCACGTAATTAGGTATGACTATGCCCCTTCTGCATAATTGCAGATGCATTTCATAAGCATATCCTCGTGTTCAGTGGTTGGCATACTTTCTTTACACTCTAACTTCTTGATTGCTGCTTGATTGTACATCAGCATGTTCATGGGTTCCATAGCAAGATGACCAATCTTTTTTAGCACCTCCCGCAAGCCCAGCAGCTCCCGTCCTACATGCGTCGCTGATGTAAATTCTGCCACGATGGTAAACAGAGATAGTTCAGTCTACATTTTGCAGATCCACTGCAAGATTACTCCGTTCATGGTAAGTACCCCATCGGTAATCGACTTTTGATCCGATTTGTTGCCGTGAAGTCTGAATCACTTCAGCCTGAAAGCTTGAATTCATCATCCTCTGTGTCAATACTCATGTGATTATTTTTGTGTGTTTTGTTGCCTTCAGATATCGAGCAATGTATTTCGTCTACTCCAGTCGCTGAAGCTGGGTGGTGCGTGTGCCTTGTTGCTTTGTGGACGGTAAAACTGATGTCAGGTCTCGAACAGCGGTCAATCCAAAGAAGACTGCCGACTAGTGACTGAAAGTCTTGTTATGTTGGCTCGCCATTTTCGCCCCGTTTCATTTCCAAATACACTAGTTCTCATTCGTTGTCTTTACTCTCTTCACTGATTGGCACCTTCACGCCATTTGCTTCCGTGACTAACAAAACATTAACATTCACACCGCGATAATCAGATCACTTCATTGTAATTAATGTACGGACACGCGCCTGACAAGCATTCTACTTCATTTCGTGCTCAGTTATTCGATCACCCGACGGCATACCTGCTTGTTAAGCCATAAATAACTTTAAGCCGAAATGCTAGCTTTTCGCTTTTGACATAATTATTATAGGAATAGTAAAGAAGAAGAAAGATAAGTCTTCTCATTAGTACTATTTCATATTACGACACATGGTCCTATAGCAAAATTAATGTGACTATTTGTTGATTTAAGTCTTACATCAGCCGCCCATCGCTGCTAGACGCACGAATGGGCAATGAGCAGTGACGCACTGTAGGCGAACGCTTCTAAAGCTGCCTCCCACTACAAGCACACACCTTCAAGCACAGCTAGGAAGCGGTTTGACTGTTTTTTCTCACGTACAGTGAGGTAGCTGGTGGGCGTTAAAGCCACCCCACACAACCAACTTGTACCTTAGAACAACTGTCGTCACGGAAGCGGTTATCCGTCTTCGCTTGCGCACCCAATTTCTATAAAGTAATTTTAAGACTGATTGTATCTAAAATGATTAAATATTTTTAGTTTAAAAAAATAGACACCATTTCTGTACATGTGCATCCCTACGTGGCGAGCGTATTGTTTCGAATAAACCTAAAACGAAGCGCACGCGCCGCGATAAACGCTGCCGTTAACTAGTGCCTCAGTTATAATGCCGACAGCTACTACTGCTGCTGTCTCGCTATTATCTGGACTTCATGATCCATCCCACTTGCACAGTGAGTGTAGATCCGTCGCTCATTACTGACTCCAATGAGTCGACACCACTGCAATCACCCATAGTAGTGATGAACACAGCGACTAATGAGGAAGGGTGATGGCGCTGTAATGACCTATCAAAATTCACTCATTGCTTCTAACATGGAGACGCTTAACGTTGCGAAGGCAACCGTCTCGTCGTCTGCGCTAGCTAGCGCAGCGACCATTCATGAGAGCACTGCCCATTACGGGGCAGCTGCTTCTCAAATGGACGAAACCACAACACCTGTCGGTCGGACCATAATCCACAACGGGGAGTCTGACGCAGAAGAACATGAGCTTAAAGCTCCATCGACGGCACGTGAACGTGTACAGTCGGTGTCGCAAATTTAGCCGTATTGACCGCGGCTGTGACTGGTGGCATAGCACCGATGCCACCTCTATCCGAATGGCCTCATTTGGATGGAACCAGCGCGTCGCTCCTAGAGCACACCACTGTAGACGCTCATAATCATTATGGCGTCAACTATTCGTGGGAGGCTCAAGAAAAATCACTTCGCCGTGTTTCCTTGATCCCGGTCGTGTTGCGTTCCGATGAAACAATCGACTAATACGAAGCAATTTCCTGCGCCGTTTTCAACTAAATAGCAATGTGGCGAAACAACGGTCGCAGCGAATCAACTTCGACCGCTTGCGTGTGAGCGAAATCATGGGCGGTACACTTGCTTCTTCTCATCACGCTACTCCTGCTAGTCCATTTGGAAATAGGGAAGTGGCTCCTAGACACTAGTCCCGGCACGTCGAGGCACAAGGCGTCGACCGGTTTTTGAACGTCACAACTCTCCGAGTATCCTCTCCACTGGACAAGAATCTGAATCTAATGCTTCATGGAACGGTGGGCAAACAACTATTCAACCAGAAGCGCTGGTTCCCAGCAGCATCCATTAATGCAGGCGGCACCAGAAAAGAGTGGCGATTTTGCCCACCAACTTGCGGCACTCGATCCTGAATCCGTTTAATCGCAGGCGCTGAGCGCTGCTGACTGACTTCGCATCTCAACGATGTTGGCTCGCAAGATCGCAAGGGTTACGAAAGGCTGAAATATCGGCTGGACCTTTGGAGAAGCTGATGATGAGTCCGCGTTACTCGCGTGGTATCACTCGCTACACAAGTCCATATCATGATGGGAGAAATGTGTCGGCGGGAAGCCTTTCGCCTTTTTTTGTCACCCCTATCTGATCGACGCTCGACTCACGGTCGGTGTTATCGTCGGACTCCTTAGACGGACGGGGGTATGTAATCTCTTCTGGATCTACATACCGTTTCAGACGACCCACGTAAAAGACGGAGTGCGTCTTCAATTACGGCGGGAGAGTGAGCCTTCAATTTAGGTCTACGACATCCTCCACCACCGTAAACGGCCCGATAAAACGCGGCAGAAATCTCCTAGTAACTTCAGGTGCTACAGATTATAGGTAGAATAGCCGTACTTTACAATACTTTTCTCCCGTAAAGCGGGAGAAAAGTATTGTAAAGCGTTCATTGTTTTTGCAACCATGTCGGTCGCATATTGTTTTTGCTTGTCCTGCGCACTTGCCGTCGCGTGAAGAGTCTTCGTGGAGTGACTAATCGCTAATCCACAAAGCGTTGAGCCTCGCTCATGCTTTCGCATCAAACTCGCCTATGAAACCGCCGAAGGTGGGCAAAGGACTAGATCGAGAGGTCGGTCAAAAGACGTTGTTGTCAATAACGAATCGCCGTTATCGTCTTGATGCACAGGCGTTTTTGCCTAACTTCGGACTGACACTCCTAGGTGTCGTGACCACTGCTAAACTGGCAGAGTAACGTCCCTGTTCCGCACCGAGCGTAGCGAGGGGCCTCCCTTACTAAGACTCGGGCTGCGTACAAAGACTGGCGTCCGAGAATGGCGCAGTCCGTTTATATAAAACGGCGTCTTACCCGTTCTGGCCTGGACACTGGTATTAATATCGAACTACACGAAAGGCAACATCCTTTAGTAGTCGCTACCGTACAATACATTCGCCGCGACCCGACTGTCTCGTTCCACTTGACCATCGATCTAAGGATGATGGGCTGCCGACATGTGGAGCTAGCTACTCAGCAGTTCAAACACATGACGTCATAAACCCGACGTAAAACGTGGATTCTGACCCAACACTATGAGCTCGGGCATCCCTGTAGTCGATATACGTGATCCAGGAACAAGAGAGCTGCCTCCTTGTCTAAGATTGTGGTGCTACATGGTGCTAAATGCACCAGTTGCTTAGTCTGTCTACAGAAACGGCGAGCCCCGTTCGACCATTGTGGTTAGGCGGCATGCCAAACATCAAGTCCAGACTGCGCGACTTCCAACAATTCGTTGGAAACGGCGGTGGCCCCAAAGATGCACTGCTGGACGGTGCAGGCTTTATGCGCTCACACTGTCGCAGGAGCGAATATAGTTGGCCACCCATCGATATAGCTGTGGCCACTGAAACTCATCTGACACTCGTGTGAATGCCTTTTCACGGATGCCTACTCGATGATGCATCATGAAGCTCGTGAAGTATCTTCAAATATCTTTAACTTGAATTCTGAGTCATGATGGACATATATTTTAGTTGTTCAACCTTTTTTAAATTTTATCTATTCTCAAAGAATTTTAAGGTGACAGCTGGTGCCATAACAGACCATCGCTGTAGCTAGACCGACTTAGCTTAGCCTTCAGGTGCGACGGAAGGGAGACATTTAGTCCACCGAAGTGATTCAACAGTAGACGACATTTTTCGTCCTGACTGTTGCTCTCCTTTATTTTGAAGTCCAACGAGCTCGTCACGTGATAGACCTTCGTGGCTTTCAACGTTGACGACTCAACTTGTGCCTCAGCATGTACACACTTTTCTGGCGTCTTCCTAGAGCCTGGTTCGATTTGTAGAAGTGGTGTGTTAGCCGAGAGAGCAACGGCATCCACTTCCAAGTCAAAGGTCGTGGTAACTCGGAAAATGAGTACACGACAAGTAAGGACAATTAAACACACGTCGATGTGAATGACGTTGAATCAGTCCCGGTCCAAGAGGACGGGCCTTCGAATGAGGTGTACGAGGCCGTTGAAGACAAAATTGCGGAGGCATTCTTAGTTGAGGTGCTTTAGCACGTTTTGAAATCTGCCGAGGATCTAATAAACTCCCGGAGATGCCGTGTGATCTGTTCTTGTCCGAACTTAAGGAAGGAAAGATTCACACGATAGTCGCTCCAGTTCCAGAAGAAAACTTGGTGGACTGTTGCTCGTCGTCCACAATGGACGAGAGTGTTTAGAAACATACAACTCGAAACGGTTCGCTGCTCCAGACTGGGATTTCTTGAAAGACAACCCGTTTCATAGATTTTGTTGAAACATCGTAATTTGTTTCCAGAAGAAGTGCCGAGCCAGATACCGAATGATTGGGGCATCGGGCACGAAATTGATTGGAACCTGGCCCCAAGTAATGCGTGACCAGGCAATGACCGTTGTTAAAGCAACAAGTCGATTATACCGATTAGTCGATGAGTACTTGCGTGAAAGCAAGCCGCCTCACTATAGCCTATAGCCCGACCTTATGTGTGCGTAAGGCCGAATGTGGATGGTGCGTGGTTTACGCTAACAACAAGCTGAATACGGCCTTCTAATAAAGTATGCTATTTGTAAGTTTCGAGTGATTCGATTGGGCACCGAACCCTTTGTGGTTAATACGTATCACGCATCACTTCGGACCGCAATGAACCACCGCAGCTCTCGCTTAGAATGACAAGATGATATTCAAATTTAACTTAAAATTGAATTGAACACAAGCCAGGTAAGTCGAATGTCTTGGTTGACGCGTTATCGCACAGACCAGACTTTGAAACTTCTGTTTCGGCTCTTGCGACGCTTGGTTATTTTGGTTAGCTATCATCTCCCACATGCTCTCGGCTCTGTGTAGGAACATTAAATTCCTCTTGAGCGACGGCGACGTATTAACTCGGCGCGTACGCTTTGTGCGTGGTTGTGAGGGCGTCTTTGCAGACGACACATTATCTTTGCCTCTTTTGGGTGGCATGGTTGGCACCGTGTAAGTGTACATAGGTCGCTGCAGGCATATTAGCACCAGTAGAGACTCTGGCATAGCAGCGAGCCATCATATGACACGCTTACCGCATTTAAAGCAGACAACGTCTGCATTGCCCAACTACATAGGAGTGGCATCCATCGGCCGATGGCTTAGATCAAGCTGTAGCCGAGAAATGATAAAGGATTTCTCTTCAACTAAGGCAATTTTTTCTTTGCCTTTTCCATCGTCAACAGCACCTTTCTAAAAAAGGCCTGCCGCGAGGGCCGTGCCGCACTCTATTTATAAACGTGGGCACCTAAATGTGTTCTGGTTGCAGACTCGCATTAATGGATGCTGAAAGCGAGCGCATCTCCTGCACATATTTTGCAGGGTCCGCTTCGCCTATCGCGCTTAAAAGAAGCGCACCTAAAGTAACAATTCGTTGTTTGACGCTGATACATGGCGCGAATCTTTGTCTTAAGATTGATCATGAAGGGAGCCCTAACTGTAACGGGGCACTAAGACTTGTACTGCTTCAGTACAAGTCCACTTCGCACTGCTTCAGTTGCGAGTGGTGCCTTACGTTATTTCACGTACACTAGTACGTGCAGAGGAAGCCTTCTCTTAAAGGTAACTAGCTTAAAGAGGGTAATTTGAAAACTATATTAATATAATTAAGTATATCTTCTATCTATCTTGTAAATGCTAACTTAATTATAAACTAATACTAAACATGGAATAGAATTCATATCGTATCTGTATCTCTCTTTTGTTTACATCTACAGCTGATTAGTCTGCGGAATATAAAGATATAATGGTCTATACCTATTTATGGATAAGAATTCTGAAAATTACTATTTAAAGTAATATCCTCCAAATATTATCTACCTTTTAGATAATATATTAATTAACAACCTTTAAGTGTTAATTTCATGTAACAATACACCCCGTTACACTAACCGTCCGCCGTAAAGCGCGGAGTAAGCCCAATCTGAGGCGTTACCGCGCTAACGCGACAAGGCATAGGACACCATCTGGATGACGCTCTCGAAGAGCTGCGCCACACCGAAATGCTTCATCGCTAAAACCCCGCAGACAATCGCGTGCGCTGCAATTCCATCGAACTTGGGTGGGTCAATACGAATGGGCCTCGGCTAATAAAGCCGGATTGAGAGTGTCTTAACGGATCTGTTGAGAGCCTTTCTTCGAGCCTGCCAACGCCTAAGCTTATCCGGAGTCTTAAGGACGGACTCCGCCGCAGCATGGCTATGTGCCTCGGAGTGGCCATTCGCTGTCCGAGCACAAGCGCCTTAAACTGCTCTAACTGAGCAGCATGTTGCTCAGGAGGACTGCCCAAGACTTTGGTCATGGCTGGCTTACCAAGTCTTTGCGCCAAGTGCTCAGTCCCCTCTTAATGATGTTTGGAAAGGTGGTTGTAATAAGCACAATCGATATTGAGGCTCGTCCTTAGTGACACGTTTAGAGATGCGGGTCGTGGGAAGAATTTCAAGTGGGCGCTTCTAAAGCTTCCTCGCACTACAAGGACATACATTTTAAGCACAGTAAACAGCAAGTTGACCGTCTTCTTTCACATGCAGTGAGGTAGTTGGTGGGCACTCAAATCGACATCACACAACGAACTTGTACCTTAGAAAAAGCGTCGTCACGAAGCGGTTATCCCTCTTCACTTGCGCGCCTTTATCTAGAGTAGATTTAAGACTGATTGATATTTATTAATATCAAATAATAAAACTTTTTCTTATTAGTGAATAGATGCCATCTCTGTATATGTGCTTCCCTGTGTGGCGAGTGTATTGTTCTGAATACATCTGCTCCCCGGATGACGCTAGACTTCATCCCTTTCAATGTGAATGTACCTGTGTACATCACATACACAAGGATGGGTTATGGGTCATTATGTGATCCTTACCCCAGTAACAGGTCATATTACTTCAAAAAATATGAAGTGATTGACTTCCCTCCCTTTAACTGTACTTAACGTGTGTGTAACATTAGGCACTTTAGCCCGTTACACGCAATATTCATAGTTATAATTAATAAAGTATAGCCAGGCCTAAAGAAAAAAAAATTCATAGGAGCTTGATAAATCAACTACATATTTGCTTTTTCTTGAAATTAAGCATTCCTTACTATTGACCACGCTTAAGCAACTTTAAAACTTACCCTCTCCACGTCGTGTACGTCAAGTATTCGAAGGCTCCTTTCCTGGAACAGAGCTTGGAAATATAATTCTATTACACTGTTAATAGTATTGTTAGCTTGAACTGAAGCAGACAAAGCGAAAAATGCCCCGTTCCAATTTTAAAGTCCTTGGACGGAAGTGAAATGGCGTATCTTCCTCAATTTAAAAAGGATTTGCTGGTAGACTTTGAACACGATTTCGCCAATTTAGGTGACGTAGTGGGTTCGGCCTTTTTTGCTATCGTTTGAAGCTCCCAAGGAATTCGAAATGAAAGCGTCTCAATTCATTTTATTCATGTCAGGTGCCATTTTTCATCTCGGAGGCATTCATACTTCTTTCGCTGTCTCCACGCAAGCAACACCACGTCAGAGATTGGTTTGTCGACATGATTTTGTTAAACTTTATCGACAAAACGTACTTGGGAAACTTGCCTCATTGCACGAGCAACGCTTTCATCTTAACACAGCATTAAAAACTGCCTGCCAATATCCTGCTTTTATTTTTTTGCGTTTTTCATAAGAAGTCACGCACAAGTCTTTGCGAGAATGACGGCAAAGTCTGCTAAACTTAATGCCGCTAATAAGAAATGCCAGGAATTCCTTCGACCATGCAAACATTAATCTATTCTGGGAGAGCACCGATGAGAATTTCTTGTTACCAGCTGGTATTTGAGAAAGAAACGGTTGTAACTTCGAAGTCTTACCGCACCATCTGTAAAGTAGAATAATTCGCCTCACCAGCGGTGGATACAGCTGGAAATGGAGAATGTTCGCCGCATCGATATTATTAAATGAAAGCAGTTGTTTTGCAAGTTCAGCTTGCCAAGTTTAGAAAGCTAATTTCTTAAAGGAATGATAAAAGCATAGCAAAAAAAATGCACCTCCCTCTTATTCTTGATTGTAAGGCGGATATCTTTAATTCTCGTGTTTTAAAGGCAATGAAGGGCTTACAAGCATCGAAGGTTTTTTTGCGTATAAAGATAATTATTTAGACATTGCAAGTGCTACGAGCTTCCGCAAAACGGCATTATTGATTGACCGTTCTCCTTTTTAAAATTCTTTGTTATTACTGCTTGAATTTATTGGCAAAAACAAGGAACCCTACAATGCAATAATTATTCTCTCGCCCTCTTTTCAAGCAATGCTCTTAAAACTCCCGACCAAGCTGTGTTTGTTTCGTCGTCATACTTTACTCGTTTCGTTGCTTGATAATAAACCGAACCGTCTCTCCTTGTTCGTTATAACCCATTGGGCGCGTATGCATCAACACGTTCGTGAGCACGGGAATCTTAAATATCAAAAACGGAAATGAAAATAATCCGTAAGCCGTGCGAATCCAGTAAAACAGTGCCTGCCGCTGCCACGAGTCCAATGGCAGCCACAGTACAAGACACGCAAGCGCCATTGTGATGATAAAAATTAGTGTTTCGTACCCACAAAACTTCAAAAGGTACCCGCCTCGATCCAAATGAACAATATTACCAAAAGCATCCCGAAAGACACGACAATCTTCGTTTTCAACATCCTTTAAGCGCAATCGAACTGCTTCTGGCGGACGAGCTGTGTATGGCAAGCGAAAGAAAGCGGCCCAAACCAGCAGAATCTGGAGAGCAAAGAAACACGCCGAGCCTTCAGTTAATGCAGGTCCCATATTGCCTTGACAAGCAAGCATGGAGCCAAGCACAATACACTTGACGTACAATAGGACGCCTAAAGTCATGTGAATAAGTCCAAGTGTGATAAATTGTGCTGCTTTAAATCCAACAATAAATTGACATAATTGATGTTCATTCGTCTTGTCTTTAATCAAGAATAAAAAGATCCACCATAATTGTCCCACAACGGGTAAAAGACCCACACTTGTATACACCCCCCACCATGGGTCTTTAAACGATCGCCAAATGGTCTTATTATGTGGAAACAAGTGATGTAAAATATGTCCCCGTACCGCTCGAAAGACGCTAAAGCGTCGAGTTGCGATTGAAAAGCTCGGTGCGTCACTTTGACTGTTTAAAGAAGAAGCACAACATTCGTCTTGGGTTGTTGGGTGTGCCATGTTTTCCATGTCACTCTTTAGTGACTCGTTTCTAAAAAGATCGCGTGTTTTTCTTAAAATTTCCATTTCGACATCTGGCATGAATTGTTCAATTCCAATATCAATATTCATCTGTAGCCATTGTGTGAGTAAAACGATATACTAATTCTCACGTGTCACACAGTCGTACCTTGAGATACTTTGGCATATCGGGGTCTTTAAGCTTCTCTTTAAGCCGTGATGCGACAATGTGTAATGCGCGTTCTAATACCGTTCGAACACTGCGTTGCATGGCCAATTGCACCTCGTCTTTCGTATCTTTGGCAATGTGGTTTAATCGCTTGCCAGTGGATACAATCATAGAGCTCGTACTGCCAACAAGATCGCGCCAAGCTGATGGCATTAACGCTGCAGCTTGCTCGGCAGCGTCTAGCACGTGTTTCTCGGGAAAAATGTCGGGAAACACGCGCTTATACTCTTGCGCAAAGACCTGAACGTCTCGAATCCTTAATTCTGGATTCCTCGTTTCGTCGTCGTTAAGCGCGTCGTTCATGTCACTACTTGGTCGTTTCTGCAGGTTCTTGTTGACCAAATTGCGCCAAAAGCGCCGCATTTCGAGCCGCTGGGGGGTCGTCAAGTGTGGCATGTTCTCCATCGCTTGATAAAAGAGCTCCGTAGTCACAAGCCGCTCTGCCGACTCGTCTTCGTGATCATCAAGCTCTTCCCGTTTATGGAGGAATGAAAACACAAACATACTCGCCGACATGGCTACCGCCCCATATAGTAGCCGCGCATCTTGCAACATGGCTTACGTATTAGTCCGTGCTCTTAAACTGTCGAATTTTTCGATTTGAGCTCAAATCCTATTTTTTGTCGTCTTTTTGGCTACATTAGTCTATAAAACATGGCCGACGACATGTTAAAGCTCGCGGAGGTCGAGAACCTCGTCGCACGCGCTACAGATGAAGCCCTTGATGGACCCGAGTGGGCTCTTAATATGGCACTATGTGATTACGCAAATGCGTATCAGTCCATTTGTGACGATATTGTGCGGCTTTTACAACGGCAGTTGCAAAGTGGGAACCCTAAAGTGACGTTCTTGGCACTGGTGCTTACCGAGACCGTGGTAAAGAACGGACCCGCTCTAATCTACAGCTCCGTCGCATCTCGCTGCTTTCTACACCAGGTAGCCATTCTATCCAATGGAAGCTTGGGCGTGGATGTCCAGCATCAAGCGCTAATCCTAATTCGTCAATGGGCCGATGCATTTCAAAGTGGCGCGTTTTACGACATTTATCAACAGCTTCAAGTACAAGGCGTGGTTTTTCCTGAGCTTGAAAACAATGCGCCAGTCTTTACGCCACCATCGTCTACTACGTCGCTGAAAGAAGAGATGGCTCTTAAACCAAAGCGACACTCAAGAGAGCAGCAATTGCAGAAATTACACGCCGATTTAAAGGTCGTACAGCAAAAAATTAAAATATTACGAGATTTGTATGCGTCAACTCAAGATGAAAAAGAATTGGACGATGTCGTGGATTTTTTGCGACAGTGTCAACCTCGAATGAATACGCTCATTGAAGGAGGGATTATGGGCAAAGTTGACGAGTATACTTTAGAAGAGTGTTTAAATGTACGTGAGGATATATTGTGGCAATTTGTGATGTGAGTGGCTTGTGATGGACGTTGGGG
>NC_090613.1:3991650-4053183 GCF_004359215.1 Bremia lactucae
TAGAGTGTAATGTTACGATCCGAGCCTGTAGAGGCCAAGAGCGATGCTTCGGCGGGGTTAAAGTGCACGGAATTAATCGAGTCAGCTCCCCACGCAAATTCATGCGTAGGTGTCGAGCGCGATGGATCCCAGACTTGGACTTTTGAGCCGCAGGTAGCAAAGATGTTTTGAGACCAATGATGATCAATACCGCTACAATACACCATACCAAAACGTAAAAATCACTTGATTGTAGCTATTCACAAATCGTACGTACAGGAAGGATTCCTTGGACGTAAACGTAGCCAATGCTGTTGGTACACCTTCGTCCTCTTCTTTGACTCGCAAAGCCCATTGTTTGATGGTCTTGTCTTCACTGCAAGAATAAAAGGTCGTGCCATCGGGAGTCACGGCTAATCCACGTACAAAACCACGATGGCCATAGACGTTCCAGACACATTTGCGTCGAGGCAAATCCCATACGCGCACTTCGCCATCAGCTGCACCACTCACGAAAGCTACAAGACTTTTTGGATTGGTTGCGAGTGCTGTAACGCTGTCACAATGGCCATCGAGAGCTCCTATGAATGGCTTGGCAAATAGCCGTTCGAGTTTAACGGCGTTAAGCGCTCGGGTATACTCACGTGGTCGCTCAAACGGGTGCAATGCGGGGTCATAGTTGCGAAATACCTTTAGCTTATCGGACTGCACTTCTTGAGTAAAATCCTTTTCGATACGAGAGATTGTCTTCACCTTCATGACAGCAGCGGCGTGTCGTATCTGCTGGATGGCGTGACTTTGGAGAATAAAACATTATGATTGGCTAAAAAGAAAGCCACGACGTACTATTAACATTCTCGCCAGTTTTTGATTATTCACAACTATTTATTCGTAGATTTTAGAGAAACGATGAAATGTTGTACTAATTAAAATGTACTGACAATGATGTTTTCTCTACTAGCAGCGACGGTAAAATCGCTGTTAGCTATTTCGTTGGCGATGCTGTGCGTCCAGAAGCATGCTGAAGGGTTGATCTCGACTATAAGGAGACGCGAGGCTTTTATTTATGTAAATAAGATATAAACCAATCGTAAACTTACTTTCTAATACACAGTAAGGTAATTGCTTCTGTGACGTCACATTAATAAGAGTACATGATTGTTGTGTGAGGTCGCCCTTAGGTGTACATCAAGTACATCAGTGGGCCCGAAGGTGTGAGCGTTGTAGTGCGAGGTCGCTTGAAAAGTGCCCGCCTTCACTTGCTAGCACCCTACTCTCTGAGCGCGTCGGCAAGGATGAGCCTCGATATCTATTGGGCTCAATACTCACAACATCATCGTAAGGCAGCTGAGTACTTGGCGCAAGGACTTAGTATACAAACTCTGGCAAGGATCTTGGGTAGTCTTATAATGCAATTTAGGGCATTTGTTCTCGGCCATCCTATAGTCGCGTCTGAGACACATAGCTATGCTGCGGCTGAGTCCATCACTAAGACTCCGGGTGAGCTTCGGCATGAGCAGGCTCGGAACGAGGCTGTCAACAGGACTGTTAAGACACTCTAATGAGCCGATGCCTAATTTTGATGGGACTGCCACTTATACGATTATCCACTGGTGAAGCAGTGCGGCGTGGCAGTCCCATCAAACTTAGGCATCGGCGCAGCTCATCGGGAAGAACGCCCGGATGGTGTCGTGCGCCATTGTCCATTTGCACGATTAGGCCTCAGAGTGTGCAGCCTCGGCGTTTGTGACGGACAGTAGGGCATTCCCTTTACAAAGGAACGTTAAAACGAAATTCGCGCCGTGTAGCAGCCGCCGAATAGCAAAGTTGCAGCAGGTGCGCTAATTTGGAACGCCAAAGGCGAAGCCATCTCTGCACGAAATTGTGCGGGAGATACGCTCGATGTCGGCATCCATCACTGTGGACTCGATAATGGAACACATTAAGGTGTCCACGGTTATGAGCGGAAAGCATCAAGGCTTTATCGCGGTAGGCCCTTTTTAGAAAGGTGCCGTCGACGATGGAAGAGGGAATTTAAATTACCTTGGCTGACGAGAAATTCTGCAACAGTGCCTCCGCAACAGCGTGAGCTGCCGGCCAAAAGTCTGGATGCCACTCATATGGAGATGGCAATGCACTCATTGTCTACTACAACTGCGGCAAGTGCGATCATTTAAATGATTGCTGCCATGCCAAAGTAGCTACCGGTGCTTAAACGACCAGCAAAAGACTTCTTACCAAAAGGGCGATGACAAGAACGAGGGGACACGACGTACGAGTTCTGCATCGACATCTGACGCGTAGGGAATTGCCGGAGCACAAAAGAGGCGGATGTCGACCGCCTCTGACGCTAGCTCTGTAGCTACCCCTGAGTTCAGAGTTATCGAACAAAATGGGAACCACAGACGCTGGCTTTGAAGCTACCCCTCAGTTCAGATTTATCGACCAAAATGGACAGCATAGTACCTGAGGTTCTGAAGGATCGGACCTCAACCCTGCTGAAATATAGCGCTCGAAAACGAGGCTATGACCCTTGTCGTGGATTTGGGTGCATCACATTTTTTTGTGAAGCTTGCGGCTCTAAAAACAGAGACCGGCGAGTAATGAGATTGGCATGCTAGAATAGGCGACCTCTCGTTTTAGCGATTGGCGCGCTAGGTATTGCTGAAAGAGTTCAGGTTGACCTCATATCCGTTTTTAGTGGCTTTCATTTGGAGAGAATCACAATATTAAATCTGAAAAATCCGTTTGACCTTATTCTAAGACGCGCTATTGTCGCCGGTGCATTTCTAATCCTTGTGTCATCAAAAGTCACTCTCACAGCATTCCGCTTAGGGTGTCTACTGCCGTTTTGGCTTAACGGCACATGCTCTCGGTTCTGTGCAGAAATATTGGACGCACTACTACTTGTCATAGTCCTATTTACGGTACCAGCCTCATTGAGCTGGGTAGGACCTTGTGTCACGTGACTACCTGTTCGGACATTTTGTATTGCACCAGGCTTTAGGTTCTGGGTAGTACCTGGTGACGCTTGACAAACCATCAACAATCCCTCATTTAAGTTTTAGACGACATTAGTCGCAAAGGCCTCTCCCAGGACCGTTGTCATGCGGAGAGTTAGCAACTTTGCTTGTACGTCAGTCTATTCCTGGTTAGCGCGTTGCCAACATTCAACTAAGTGGTAGGTCACTTGATCTGTCACCATCGATCATTTAATTCATTACTTTGACGATAGTGAATAGCAGACTGAGGACCGGTTGAGCGACAAAGAGTCTCACAAGCGTCATTTGGACGCTGTGTAGAAGACTCTGGGTGACGGCTAACTGTATGTCAACTTGCAAAAGTGCGTCATAGGGGTCCCGAGATACTTTTGCCGAGCCAAACATTGCTTACGAGCAGACGCACAATAGGTAATGTCTGTAAAGGAATGGACAGTCTCACGTCACGTGAAAGATCTGAACGCAGGACAGCAAGCCGTGTACAATGCGTCGCTCATTTCTCTCCCATACTCCTTAATAGACCAGTGTATGAAAACTAGAGTGATATCACACCGACGCTCCTCAGGCCATTTTAAAGGGGCAAAGCTTGTGGGTCGTCAGTAAATACATCAAAACAAACTAACATGAATCGTATGGCCCTGATATCACGCCACCATCGCCTAGTATAATGGGTTTAACCCCTACAGCTATCGTTGCTGTAATCTCGATGTCAAATGTACACAATACTCCATCCCAATACAAAGTGGGGATGTAGATCCGTCGTTTATTATTGACTTTATTTAGTCGACACCGCTGCCATCACCACAAAGTGTGATGAAGCTAGCGAGCGAGGTAATGGGTATGGGTGATGGCACTATTATGCTTATCCACAATTTACCGATTGCTCTCGAAATTGAGACGTCCAACGATGCAAACAAAATTGATGTCGTTAACGAGGCAATTGTCTTGTCGTCTCGTCAACTAGCGCAGCAACCATTAACGAGAGCGCTGCCCATAAGGTGAGCGAGCGCCTTCTACTTGGGTCACTATCCAAATTTTGCCGTAATGTTATCAATAATGTAGAGTCTGAAGCAATAGAGCCTGAGCATAAACTCAACTGACTATACGTGAGCGAGTCCAATCGATATCACAAGGTCGCCGTATCGAGGTTGGCTATATGATTGGTGGCATACCACCTATACCACCTCCATCCGAACAAGCACATTCAAATGAAATTTATGCATCGCTCCGAAGGCGTGCCACTATACACGCTCCTAAATTTTATGGTGTCAACCTCACAAAAATGGCTCAAGGGCAATCACTTGGTCATTATACCGTAATTTCGGTCGTATTGCGTTCTAATGAAAAAACGGTCACTACGATGCAGAATTTCTGTGCCGTGTTCAGCCGCATTCAGGTAAGGCGAAACAACGGTCGCAGCGAATTAACTTCGCTGTTCTGCGTGTGAGAGAAGACATGGGTGGCACGCCCCCCATCCTCTTTACACGCTACCCCTGTAATACCATTTGGAACTAGCGGAGTGGCTACAGCCGGTGCGACGTTTGTAGGCAGACACCAGTCACGGGACGCCTAAGCGCAGGTTGTCGACCGATTCCCAAAAGTCAAATTTCTTCGGGTATCCCCTCCATTGGATGAGGTTCTAAAGCTTCTGCTTCACGGAGGGGTGGGCCAGCAACTTTCCAACACGAAAACGTTGGTTTCCAGCCGTATCCACTAATGCAGGCAGCGCACGATAGGGGTGGCTATAATGCGCATCTACTCGTGCCAGTATCTCCGTGTCAGTTTCTTGGTCGGAGGAATTGGTCTGCTGGGAGCTTCTAATTTTTCATGTCGCCCCCACTTCAACGAAGCTTGACTCACGGTAGGCGTCTCCATCAATTACCCTTAGACGTATAGGGATAATATATCTTGTGGATCCAGGCGACCCACGTTAAGTGGACAGGAAGTGTCTTCATATACGGCGAGAGGGTCGCCTATATTCAGGTTTCCAACCTCTTCGACCATATAAATGGCCCGATAAAACGCGGCAGCAGCTTCGTAGTACCACCAATTAATACAGAAACTGTATTTTTAGGTAGGGCATCAATATTTAAAGGACTTTGTTTCCCACACTAAAGCGCTCATTGTATTTCGACGATGCTCACCCGCATATTGTCTCTGCCTGTTTTGTGTCTTGCCATCGCACCTTAACTTTTCGTGTGATAGATAATCTCTCACCCAAAAATCGTTGAGGCTCGCTTACGCTTTTGGCATCCAGCTCGCCTATGACAACTGTAAAGGTCGGTCACAGGACGTAGCTGCTATAACGAAAGGCAAGTATCTTTAAGTAGCATGAGCATTTGTTGCTCGTTACCACTGCTAAACTTGCAGGGTCATAAGGGCAACTTTCGGCCGTAGACTGATGCCCCTCATGGGTCATCGTCACTTATGCTAATTTGAGATCCTCTTTTGAATTCTCAATGAGCGAAGGGAAGGGCCCTCCTCCGCTAAGATTGGGGCTGCCCTAATCGAGACTTGCGTCCGAGAACGGCGCAGTCCGACAATATAAACGGTATCTTACCCGTCCGACGCGAACACTTTTATTGAAAGCGATCTCCACGAAGAGCATTTATTTGCATCATTTCTCAAGAGTCGCTGCAGTGCGCAATACATTCGCCACAACTCGATTGGCACGTTCAATTTGGCCATAGGTCTGGGTACGATCGGCTGTTGACATGTTGAGCTTGCTACCCAGCAGCTCAAAGTCATGACGCCCCAAACCCGACGTAAAACGCGAATACCGGTCCGACATTATGGATTCGTGTAGCTGATACATGTTATCCAGGATCAAGATAGGTGCAAACTTGCCTGAGATCGTGGTGCAACATGGTACTAAATGTAACATTTGCTCAGTCAGTCTACAAAGCCAGCGAGCAGTGATCGGTTCGTGTGGTCAGGCGGCGTGCCAAACATATATTGCAAGCTGACGGGCTTCCAACAATCAATTTATATCGGCAGTGGTTTCAAGGGCGCACTTCTGGACGGTTCAGGCTTTATACGCTGCCATTTGGCCAATTTCATGATATGACCACCAACATTCCCTTGACAATCGTAAGAGTGTCTTTTCACGGCCCAGATGCCTACTTCATGGTGCATCAAAGCTCATGAAGTATTTTAAGATTGAGATCTGTGTCATGGGAGACATAGATTTTCAAGGAATAGCAAAGTAACAGCTGGTGCCATAACATGACATCGCTGTAAATAAAGCGACTAAGTATTGCCTTTAGGCTTGACAGAAGGGAAATTTTTGTCCACCAAAGTGATTCAGCAGCAGGTGACAATGTTCGTCCTGACTGAAGCTCTCGTTTGTCTCGGAGGCTTAAGTGGCACCTTCATAGCTGCCAACATTAACGACTCAAATCGTGCCATAGCACGACACAACCTCCTCTAGTGTATTGCCACCAATTCTGGTCTGCGCGATAATGCGTCAGCCGAGGCGTTCGTCTTACCCGGCTTGTATTTTTAGTCCTATTCAAAGTCCGATGTGAGCCATCTCTGCGGTGAGCTTCTCGCTGTCTGCAGTGATAGTTTCATCCACATCAAAGAAGATGACGTCTGGGACTGTCATTGTAACGGGGAACTATCGACTTGTACTGCTTCGGTATAAGTCCATTTCGCACTGCTTCAGTGCGAGTGGTGGCTCACGTCACTTCACGTACACTAGTAACTGAAGGGGAAGACTCTCTTCAAAACACTTGCTTTAAATAGGGTTAAAAGTAAACTGTATTTTATACAATTAAGTTCTTTCGTTTCTATCTAATTCATACTACCTTAATTATATATCAAGCATGTAATAAAGTCTTACCTGTCTCTCACTTTGCGCGCGTTCAGTGCTGACTGGAAGGCGGAGCAAATAGATATAATGGCCTATATTTACCAATGGGTAAGCTTTCCGAAAATTAATATATTATATAATATTCTCCAAATATTCTCTATCTTTTAGATAATATATTAATAAACAACCATTAAGTATTAATTAAATGTAACGATACACCCCGTTACATCACCTCTCCCTTAAACGACAATCACTCTGATTGTCATTGAATAAAGTGGTCACTATAAGTCCACTAATTGAAACCATCATTTAAATTTTAACGCAAAATTAACAAGTCGATGCGGTCAGTGAATAGTGCGGAACCTTCGGCTGCGGTACATGCAGCCGGAGGCGACGCATTATTGTCTCTTGTGGCAGACGTCTCGTCTGCCAGACTATCATCTTCTCCCGCAAAACTAGATGTTGTAGGTGCACTTGGCGGTTCACCACGTGAGTGGGACCCCTCTTTGAAGGTCGATTATGAATGCGAATTCGACGAAAATGGTCGACTCGGGTCGAGCAGAACAGTCGCCTGATCGTCGTTAGGCGGCTGACTTTGAACCTTCAAATGAGGGGTTTCAATCGGATAGACGTGCTAATAGCGTTCACTATACCATGTTTGTTTCCGACGATGAGGATGATTCCTCATCGTCAGTCTACCGTCACCCGTACCGTCATCCGCACTTATCTCTGTGCGTGGTGACGACGATGGCGTAAGCCATCGTAATAAAAGTTCTTGTGGTTCCCCTGAATTAGTAGGTACCATGCAGACACTAAAAGTTTTGTCTTGCTCCTGAGAAAAGGCCGTTGCTCTTGCCCGAACGGCTAGTCAATAGCCTGTCTGGAAAGACTACACCTCACAATAAATATCCTTTATTTATTGCGACAAAGATACATGGCCTAGATCTCAGTGCGAAGAACTTTCGCGCTGAGGAAGATTTTTATCTCGATGCTTGTATTAAGCATCGACGGTATAGTGGTGACAACGAGCGAGATAAATCTCTCTGGTGCAAGCCTGGAACGCATTTATTCGCAATGTCAATGACATTGGTCGCGAAGCCTGGCTTCAAAGACTTAACGCGATTCACGTTTAGTTTGAAAAACGAACTCTAACCGGTGCAAGGTGTAAACAGCATCGGCTGTCTCGTGAGGCAGGACTTCCATGCCTCACCGTGGGTGATCCCTGTCCGTGTTTTGTCGACAGCACGAAATAGTAAATGGGGATGTCTAATCCTTTTTTTGACCTGGGGAAGGGCTCGCATCTCTATCGAGATGCGCGATGGGATTGAGTTTTTCCAATCGATTTTCAAACACCAGGGACGCGTATTTTCCGATGGACCTTCTGATATATCGGATCGGTCTCGTCATACTGACGGACGAGGCCCTCAACGTCAACAATCAGCTGGAGACGAGGCTTTAGCTATCATGTGAAGGTGGATAACCGCGCCAGCGAACAAGGGAATTCGTTCGCTGCTCCTTCACATCACGGTGGTTAAGAATACGTTCCACATGGAAACGTTGACCACCGTGGGAATCCGACCAATGGCTGTGGCGGAGTATGGAAAACTAAATCCGACCCATGTGTCAATCACTACCTCCATAATTTGAGTAGGGACTTGATCACGAACGCGATAAGCGTCGCTCGTAAGAGCAGACGGTGTAGACTCACTATATCGAAAGGTTGGAAGACCGTTCGAAGAGTGCGTACTCCATGTTAGAGTACGAACGGAATCAACACTCTCTTCGTGACGAGCTGTTTTCCGCTCATCGCAGTATCGAGGATCTTCGGACCCGGCACTAGAACCTCCAGATTCAAAATGAGAATCTGGTTCGTGACCACAAGAATCTTTTAGGGATTCTTGAAAAGGGTGGTCGGATCCGTCCTCAGAAGAAACCGCGTACTGATGGTACAGATGGAGCCGACCAACGTAAAACGTAGGATACGTTCGCATCCTCCGTGGCAGTTCTACTGTGTACGCATTACCTCTGCGATGCAGTACGCGGAATGGCACAATGAACTTGGGTAGTAGTTTGCTGCTACCCACATAACTGACTACACGCTTAGGTAAGTTTACCGTAGAGAGTAGTACAAGGTCATTAATTTTAAATGAAAGAAACATTTGCTCTTCCATGTTTTTCTGCGTTCCAATTCTGACGGTCCGCTGCGTTAGCAATGGAATCCGGTACGAAACGTACTACTGATTCTTGAGCCAGCAGTAATTTCTCTGCTAACTCATTTGTTTTATCTTTTCCAGAGCGCTTTGGGCGCACTACCATGAGATCTTTCTCATCTTCGATGTCGATGTCGAATCGACATCACTCGCATCGTTGGTAACTTCGATGCGCGATAAGCATGAGCCAAAATGGTTTTGCTCGTGCGAGTCCACCCTTATTTAAACTAGAGTAACTATCTATTGGGTGGGTATGCGGGATGGCGTAAGCCATTCACGAAGAACGGGATGTGTGTAGTAGACGCATGCTCCGAATTGTTGACGGCGAATAGACCATCGGTAAAAACTCGCTCCAATACGGACACGATTGGACGTAACCTCGAAGTATCTCTTCGAGGACGCGATTTACCCGTTCTGTCTGACCATCTGTCTCTGGATGATCGAAAGTTGACATAGCCAGCCTTGTTCCGATGTCTCGGAACACTGATTGCCAAAACTCCGCCGTGAACCGTGGACCTCTCTATCTGAGACCAGTTCACACGGTAAACCGTGGAGTTTGAATACCGTGCACAGGCACAGCCCGGAGCCGTGATTTACTCTAGTTTTGCAACAAGATGTACCATCTTGCTGAATTTCCCTACAAAAACAAGGATTCCGCTGTTTATGTGATCGTCTTCGGGAAAACCGAAGACGAAGTCCATATATACGGACTACCAACATTCTGCCGGGAGAGGTAGAGGTTGGAGAGGTGCTCGTGATGAAGAGCTAGGTATCACCCGTTGACATACCTCGCAAGCACGAATGTACTTGCGCATGAACTGATACTGGCGGTACCAGTAAAAGTCGCGAGTTACTGTGAGATAAGTTTTCTCACGTCCACGATGCCCACTTGGTGGTGCATCGTTACACTCATACATGATGCGCAAGCGCAAATTATTGGGAGTTGGGGACGACGACACGTGGAGTGTCGCTGGCAACGGCTGTGTAGTACAGTAAGCCGTTGCGTATTGTGTATCGATCGGATGACGATCGATTAAGGGCCGGTGAATCTTTAAAATATTTATTGGATGGATTCATCAGAAACGCAGAAAGTCTTTACCTTCTGTGTTGGTTTTTTATGGAATCAAACAAAGTTGATGACGGAGCACTTGTAATGAGTATTGCAACAGTGGGTATTAATTCCAATGTTAAAGTGTGCAGCCGACTCGAAATCGGATCGGCGTGATAACGCATCAGCGACGACATTGATACGTCCTAATTTATATGCCACGGAGAAATTATACTCCGCGAAGAAGGATAGCCACCTCGCCATTCTTTCCGAGAGATGTGACTGTTTACGGCCGTGCGTAATGATGCATGGTCCGTATATACCATATACGGTCTATCTCGTCCGGGAGACCCTAAATTTAGCCTGTGCATATTTCATGGCAAGGAGTTCTTTATCTTGCGCTGGGTAATCGCGTCCAGCTGGTTGCAGCTAACGTGATTGGTAACAGACGACGCGTCTGTATCGTATTGCATTAACGCGGAGCCGATTGCGAAATCGCTAGCGTAACAAAACACATGGAATGGTCTATCTTGATCTGCAATCGCCAAGATGGGGGTTTGCATCCAGCTTTTCTTAATATCATCGAAGGAAAGCTGACAATCAGGGTTCCATGACAACTTTACGTTTTTTCTTCAACAAAGAAGAAAGATATACTGTCATTTTAGCACAAGTACGTGAGTACTTGTGCAAAAATGCCGCTAAACGAGGAACTGTTTTAGTCCCTTACATCGACTGGTACAAGCCAGTCGGTGATCGCCTTGATCTTTTTCTGAATCGCGGCATTCACCGTGTTTACCCACGATGCACCCAAGAAGAGGTATTTCGCTTGCAGCGAATATACATTTCTGCATGCAACTTGTGCTTACGCATAAGGGTAAGAACCTTTCGGACGTGGATACGATGAACTTCAACATCCGGCGTTCCGTTCATGGGTCTGCTATGAACGAAGTCGTCATCATAATAGCTCGGTACAAAATCCCGCCCCGATCTCAATAGATTGGTTACACGTTTGTCAAATGTCGCAGGGGCATTACTAAACCCCTGTGGCATGACTAGCCACTCCCATAGCATACTACTTGGGGGTGATTACTGCTGTGAGCGGAATATCTTGTTCACGCACAAGGATCTGATAGAATCCATCCAGCAGATTCATTGACGAAAAGATAGTACTCTTTGACATGCCATCAATGATTACATATTTTCGTGGTATCGGCGTTTGAGCCGGTACAGTTGCAGTATTCAGTTTATTGAATGCATGCACTATCCGCCAACCTCCTGTTGCATTGCGCACACAGAAGGTTGTAGAGCTATGTGGGAAAGTTGATTCCCTCACATGGCCCGCTGCTAAGCATTCGGCAAAGAATTTGTCGATCGCTATTACTTGTTCACGACGCAACGGCAATTGATTCATACCACAGTATTTCGAACCTGGGATAAGGTCGATTTCGTGTCGAGTGCCTTTGTCGTTAGGCAACTCGCACGGTACTGATTCAGGGAAGACATCCTAAAATTCAACTAAATCTTTATGCATATGGGTTGTTTTCAAAGACTCCCAGGATCGGGACGTAAAACGTATAATCCGAATCTTCTCATTCAGGACACTTTCGTTTATCGATGAGCTATTGAGAATCCGTTCGTTCTCAAGAAATACGATTGCCGACCGAATATTGGCCACGTTGTCGTCATCTGTGACAAGTAGGCAGATCTGCTTGACTTTACTACTACGCAGATCAGCAAAAACCGTTTCGATTATAGCGTTGGCAATCGAGTTATCTCCGAAGTTAACTTCGGAGGCGCTAATAGATCAAGTGTATAAGCGCCTACACTTGATCCATTGTTTACTAAGACATTGATTGTCTCAGTTTCTTCTTTGGAACTTATTTCCAAAGGTACCTGGGAACCTTAGACCACAGGTTTCCGGGGACTTCTTCTCTCAGAAATTATTTGGTGAATATCCTCCCCAACATCCTCTAGCTGTGGTTGCGCTACCACAGCGATATCCTTCACGATCGACTCTCCAGTCGAGCAAGGACTTTCGCACTCTCTCTTATAGACGGGCGTTCCAAATTCTCTTGGATGTTGCTTTTCAAGAAAGCATCCTTGTTTCGTACCTCTTAACTTATTCGAGTGGTTGAACTTCGACGCTGCCTGTGCTTGTGCACTTCCGTCAATAACTATGTCCACGTCACAATAGCGGACCTTCGATGTTGCATTTGCTCGTGCACAGCCGTCGGGATCTAACTCCACAATGTGCTGGGTATTCACACTGAGGTCTTGTGCAGTCATGCTAACGACCGAACCACAAGTGAGGCCATCGCACTCACTCGTACGACATCCACACGCCTGTAACGCTCAAAGACGTTCATTAGTTGGCCATGATGAACGAGAGACAATTATTAAATTGTTCTAGAAGGGACAACAGCATTGTGAAGCGAACCACCTGCTGACTTGCCGTATTCCCAAGCCTGCGTACGGAAGAATATGCACTAAGATGCACAAGGTCATGGTTTTGAGCACCATTATCTATCTCCAACTTCCAAGCTCTTTGCTTTAAAGTGACTTGGAAAGGATAGTTCAAGCACTTATGGCTTCGCTTACTTGAATTTTCGGGACGGTCTGGGTCATGATGGGATACCAGCATTCTTGTATTTAAAAAAATCTTTACTTGCACTTCGTTCTAGGACGGTTCCAACTTTTCTAAACCGCGCAAAAAAGTCAATGGAAAGCCGTCAGATAACGCCGCAGTTGGTGATCGTGCACGGAGAGTTTGGCGTTGATCTATGTAATGCAATGTGATACGCTGTAATTCAGAAATTAAATTGACTAAAAACTGCATGAAGTGAGTTTAGAAATTCTCTTCCTAAAATGTGGTTTTACTCTTTTTAAACCCATACGGCAATTTTTCGTTCAATAGTAGTAATTGTCCCGTCCTATCCTATATATTGATGTTTTGTCCTCTTTTTTAGCGCTCAGACTCATGTTTACGAGGAACTTTGCCACACTATTTCTTTCGCCTCTTTAAACATCACAACGACACATGTCACATTATCGGTCGACCGCTGATGAAAAATGGCATACTCAATAAGCGCCTACACAAAGAAAAACGAGAGAGAATCGCGCCATTAATCCACCACAAGCATCATCTAGCACAATCCACTCACTCACACACCTCAACAGCCCGTTGCACATCTTTCAATTCGACAAGTTTTCGACGAACAAAATCCACAGCTTCTTGATCTTTCAACACATCATACAATCCGTCACTTGCGAGCATCACAAACTCGCACTCGTCTGTTAATTCCGTGACGGTAAACTCTGGCGTCGGAATCACTAATGGACCTTTTAAAATATCGTTGGGATTCACCGGTAATTCCTGCGAATTGTACTCGTTCCGTGCTTTCGTGTCAATGTCATCGACCAAAGGCTCGACGAGATCAAACGACTTGAAAGGGGCGTCGCCAAAGGCACGCGAGACGGCCAATTCGCCCATAATACGTCCGTGAATCACAAAGCCGCCAGTCTCTCGAATCCGCTGCGCTTCGTCCGTTCGACTGGGTTTATGATCATTTGAAAGTCGTTCAGCTGTGCCATTGCGACTCAAGACAGTGCGCGAGTCTCCAACGTTGGCCACAAAGAGATACTTGCCCGCCACAAAGACTGTCGTGGCCGTGCTTCCAGCTTGCGGACGATCCGAGGTCCTTAAAAATTCTTCATCCGTACGTTCAAACGCATTGGTCAAGCGCTTCATGATGATTGATTGCAATTCCTCAATTGTCATTGTTAGTAAAGGTTTCAATTCACTCGTGTGCATGAAAAACGCGGTAATGAGGCTATGGTGGAGCACGTCACTCAAAAACGAAGATGCTTCGTCACCGCCATGGCCGTCATAGACAGCAAAGAATGACTGGGGATGCAATCCCAAACGACTTAATGGTTCAATACACAAGTCTTGAATAATCGTATGCGCGTCTTCCATATGTTTACGAGCGCCCATGTCGGCATGCGCTCCAAAGTCAAACCGATTGACAGTTAAACACGTTTGTGCCACGAGTAAATCGTCGCCAATTTCCAGTCGATAGGGTTCTTGATAACTTCCCACGAGTTTCATAAATGTCCCATTCGTCGAGTTTAAATCAATCAAATAAAATTGATTCGTCAATTCATCAAACCAAATTGCAGCATGTTTTCGAGAGAGTTCCCCATCACTTGTATGGATTTGATTCTCCGCAGATCGACCAATTCCTGCACCTTCTTGTGTAATCACAAACTCCGTGCCAGCTAATTTGCCACTTAATGCCGAGACCGTAAGACTTGGCAATTCTTCGTGAAACGATGTAACAAGAAAATCCGATTTTCCAACTCGAAATGCCACGTGAGGCTCGAGAGGCCATTGCATACGATCGCCCATATTTTCGTCATTTGCTTGGGTTTCCACGGGACTTAACCGCACAAACGTGTCCCCATTTGCTTGGTCGCCATTGACTAAATAGAAACGCCCGTGACTATACAGCACACGTGCGTGGTCGGTCTCTGCAAGGAGTGTATCGGCAGGTATACTTGCAATATTCTCACAAGTTTGGCCAATACCGCCTCCTTTCTCATCAAACGTAAAGCTTGTGACGGTATCTTCTTCGGTAAACGCCGTCATTTTAAGCACCACGTGGGTCCATGTGTGTTCGAGATACAAAGGCACTGGATCGTCTTCGACTTGGTCAGTAGCGAGATGATCGTCTATTTTGACCGATTCAGGCACGGAAGGCATTTCTTTCGAGTCATAAAGCTTGTCGTTTTCAACAATCGCGTTGCTGCTAGACGCATTATTGCCGGTAGGAGTACTATCGTTCTCCTTTGTCGGTGGTACATAGCTCCCGATACTGCTAGTATTGGAGCGAAGAAGGCGATGAACGCCTGATGTGCGGGCCCGTTGGAAAGAACTCGCTAATCGGACATCGGATTCTACGTGTTACAACGCGTATTAGTGTCTAAAGTCGCATCATGGCACGAAAAAGGACTGCAACATGGCCACGTACGTGGCGGTTCTAATCGCAAATGAGTCGAACGTCGACGATCCGGGTCATTCTCGTGTTTCCGTACCACTACAAACCACACGATATTGTCACAAAGGAAGAGAGTGTGCTTTAAATGGCCACACGATGTCACGTGCCTTGCATCTTGAGCGTCTGGACATCCTGCGCGTCCGCCATGGCGCGTCTTCTAGCGTGATGTTCTCGGTATTAAATCTACTCGTGGCAACACGAGAGATTCGGCGGTTTGATACTGAATCTTGCAATACGTTGCAAAGAATTGGCACTTGCGTACTAAACGCGCCCCACGAGGCGTAACAACGAGCCAAAGAAGAGTTGCAAGGTCTGCCAAGGGGCGAGGATGTCTCTGCCACTGCGGAACGAGATCGGACGCACTTGGTGTACATCACATCAGTCGGTTGTTTTTATTTTTTTTAAAGAAAACCTTTCAATCTATATATTAATTTGTTTTTCACGAACAATGAAAAATTCGCAATTTAAATACAAATTTACAGGAATACAATCGCCAAAAGTATAAATTAATTTGAATTCCATTTTGACAGACATCCGTAGGTTTACACACAACCATGGACAAACTTTTGAGGGACATTAAAATTGGTCAGGACTCGTAAGTCGCTCAATAGTATGAAGCGTCCGTAAATCGAGAATCTTTGGTCCGATAAAACGAAGACGCGTCATGATTGCTACTATCCCCTCGTCGGCGGGGTGCACCAGATGCCTCAAACTCGCTAAAGCCGCTGCTTTGAAAACTCGGGTCGCCATTGTAGTGGCTCTGGTCGTAATTACTATTCGTGGCCGCAAAACTCTCGTCGCCCATATATCTGCTCTCATCTGCCGTGGACATGCGGTATTCTGTCTGGCCGGACGCTTGAAAGCGCGTTTGGCCGTGATAATCACTTGCTGACGTCGATCGCGAGTCTTTGGGTTCAAAAAACGACTCGTCCAAAGACAAATCCGGTCGCTTTGTCGTCTTTTTCGACCCTTTTTGACCCATTCCATGCCATCCATTCGACAGATCTTGAATCGAATCGCCCCCAAAATCGCTCTCGTCCTCGGAAGCAAGATCCTCTCGATGTCGACTGTCATACTTTGATTGAAAGTGATTCCCCGAGTGACCAGAGCTATACATACTTTGACCATAAAACGACGACGACTGGGACGAGTATTGCGAATACTGACTCGTACCGTGTGAAGAATTTGTTTGCGCCATTGGTGGCAAGGACATTTGAGAATGCGCTAAAGCGATTTGGCTTCGTGGTGTCAACATGTCGAGGTTTGGATCATTGTACGTAAGTCGACCTCCATCGTGATCGTAAGGCTCCTGATCGAATTGGCTATTGCCAGGATTTGGCGGGTAATTGTCGTCACTAAACCCTGTTGGCGACATGTTGTGATTCTGATGATAATTTGCCGCCACTGTTGACGCTTGAGCCACGCCTTGAGTGTGATCGTGACGTCCTCTTTCAAGACCAGGGTCGTCGTCTTGGACCAGTTGATTGGTTTTCTTGTATACAAAGAGGGCGACCAGTAACACAAGCGCAATCGCGCCTGCCATCATTAAACCAAGCATTAACGTATTTGATGCAGTACTCGTGGCATTCGATGCTGCATCAGCTAATACGGACGCCGCGGCCGACGGCGATCCAGACGACGAAGATGATCGCGACGTATCTGCTTCTTGCTTTGAATCCGTACCATTGTCGGATAAATTGTCTTGTTTCGTAGTCTTGTCACTTGTTTTACTTGTCTTTAAATCGACTGTATTTGATTCGAGAGTCTCTTGAATCGTACTGGCATCCTTCTTCGTAGGAGGTTTCAAAGTCTGTTGGGTCTCGTTTAAATCACTTTTAGAGCCTACACTGGCATCGTCGTCCGATCCAGACTCGGGATCGATGATTTGTTTCCTCACTTTTAAAGAAATTGATTTCGGTGGTGCATTTGGCACGGGTTTCGACTCCTCTGGCTTGATTTCAACTTCAGTTGGAGGACTGGAGGTTGGCTTGTCAAAATTAGCATTGCTGTCAGCCGTGGGGATGGCGTCGGACACAGGCGCTGTCTGTTGAAGAAGTGGGGACCTTGTAAACGTAACCTCCGTGGTCTCGTCCTTTGGCTTTACCACACCAGTCGCTTTGTCTCGATTGGCGTCGCGCTTTGCAGGATCGACGGGTTTGTTAACAGGTAAAGGTTTGTCGGTAGCATCTACGTCCTTATTATTCACTCCCGGGGAAGCACTTGTCAAAGGCGCCCGTGTACTTGGTGCGTCGGTTGGTTTTAAAACCTCGGGCGTCGGTGTCGAGGGCTCTGCTGGTTCCGACGAGTCCGACGATGCATTCTGGTCAAGCAACCATGGCCGTTCTGGTCGTTGCGTCGCCAACGTTGGAACACGTCCATTATTGAGATCCTCTTTAAAATTCAAGACCGTTTCTGGATCCCCATCGCGACTTTGCACTGCAAAAATCTGTGCATTGGCCTGTGAATTCATGAGCAGTACCACCAGCACGAATCTGAGCCACCGTCGGTGGACCTGCATTGTCCAGCCTCCGGAGCCCGAAGCGTCACGCCAGCGCAACTTTCCTGGAATCTGCGCTGAAGGTTCGATAAAAACAGCTCTATTGTTCCCTGCACCAAAGTCTTGCGTAACCCTCTTGCCGGAATCAATAGCAGTCCACTTACTTGCCACTATCAATTCAAAACGAGGTTGATCACGTGACAAGGCAAACTGTAGGAGTCGTTATTTTGAGCTTGTGCGGCACTGTGCCTTTAGCCGCATAAGAGTCAGATGTAAAAAACTCGCGAGTTGCCCGTGTCATGCACACACATGTCTTGGTTCTGCACCGACGTTCTTGGAAAAAGCAATCATCGAGAACAGCTGTCGGCGCCAGTCTCGACCAATTGATACATACGGCAAGCGGCGGAATATCCGATCGCGTGATTTGTGCGTATTTGGCGTGAAACTTGGTCGCTCTCTGAGCTCGATTGGCGGCCCATTCAGTCGGTTTAGTCGGGAGGGGTGTGCAGTGCATTCTATATTGATAGAAACATTTGCTAAGATTCGTTCTTATTCCAGCTGACGGCTTTACGACAGACGCACGATATGGCAACTCTAGCGTAAAACTACATAACCTATAGATATTATCATTATATTTCACTTGGATTATTCGAGGTCCCTTACTCCAGCTCGCGTCCCCGTAGATTTCTCTTTTATGAAGCCAAAGCCTGGTAATATAGGCGATAAAGTTTAGCTTTGACCAAAAAAATAGTCATTCGCGCTAACGATCGGGACTGTTTATATTTAATAAAAAATGCTTACAGGAAACTGTGTTTGTATTTGTCAGGATAGCCTGCTATGTTATGGCTCAGCTGCGACATATAGGACGCACTGCAGCCAACGAGCTTACAATCGCACGAATTGTAAGCCTACGGACTCGGGACTATTGCGCCATATAAAGTTCAAGCATGAACAATCCAATATATGTGCATTATCGCGATTGTCTTCTGTGTGTTTGCGTGTTGACAACTTTGTCTTGCGTTAATTCTCTTTCAACATGCGACTATGTTACATACTGGTTACAGTCGAGGCTGTTTCCTCGTAGGAATAGTTTACCCAATAATTGTAAGCAGAGAAATAGTTGTTTTGACAGGGAAAAAATGATGCGTCTTTCACGAAGCTGGCTCACATACCCAGCTAGAATTTATGTGACGAGCAAAATCTGATATGCTGTAGAATTTTTGCTTGAAGCTCTAGATGTTGAGAATGTTTCACATTTGATTGAGCCAGACAAAATTTACCTTTCATTTGAAGTAGAAAAATGAAATGAACAGAAGAGCCTGTCTTAAGAAAATCCCGAGTTAATTAATAAGATTCTTAAATTATTCATTTAACTTCGTCGTTAATCGAGCACATTTAATGATTAATAAACCTTTGTAATTTAATTATTAAATGCAATTTGAGGTCCCTTTTTTTAAATTTATTATTCATATAATTTTTCTTGATGAAAAAAATCAGATACTGTAAAATAATTGAAAGCACTAAACACGTCTGAAGAAATCTCGTATGTGTAACGGGGTGTATCGTTACATGAAATTAACACTTAAAGGCTGTTAATTAATATATTATCTAAAACGTAGAGAATATTTGGAGGATATTACTCTATGTAGTTATGTTCAAAATTCTTATCCATAAATAGGTATAGACCATTTTATCTATTTCGCAGACTAATCAGCTGTAGAGATAAACAAAAGAGAGATACAGATAAGATCAGATAAGTATTCAATTGCATGTTTAGTATTAGATTATAATTAGGTTTGCATTTACAAGATAGATAGAAGAGATACTTACTTATATTAATACAGTTTTCATTTAACCCTCTTTAAGTTAGTTGCCTTAAAGAGAAGTCTTCCTCTGCACGTACTAGTGTACGTGAAATAATGTAGGGCACCACTTGCAACTGAGGCAGTGCGAAATGGACTTGTACTGAAGCAGTTCAAGTCGTAGTGCCCCGTTACAGTATGTCAGGCTGAGCGATTTGGTTTGTGCGGATTGCTCCAACGCTGTCCTTCATCTGCTGTACGGACTTGAGAAAACCCAGCGCGCCGCCATCCTGTTGCAGCCAGATTGTCTCAAGCAACTCGAGTGCTTTCTGAGCATCTACGACAGCGATTCCTGCTCGTCCTCAGGCTGAGTCGGGAGGTGGTCCTCAATGATTTCATCCACGTCTGGAATGTATGATGTGATCCGCTCGGTAGGATAGTCTAGCAGGTTGCGGATGTTCATCACGATAGGATACCTGAAGCGTCTAATCTGATGTTCCATCTCCACCATGACTTCATTGTCAAGGCACTGCTCCTCTAGGACTGGTGCAGCATCAGCTGGTTCTGACCGGATGTTGCAATGCCGGTAACAGTTATGGATGGTCTCAATGCGGACATCGTTAGACCAAGTTGAGACTGACACCTAGATAGCATGAAAGATGTTTATCTTTGCCGGCTCAACGACACCATTGTCGAGATCCTGAAGGAGCATACGGGAGAAGCTGCGCCTAGTAGGCTTTGAGGTTGCGTAGGATACCCTGGTCGCACGGCTGAAGCTTCGACGTCATGTTGGGCGAAATATAGTAGATTGTCGTGTTGC
The DNA here is from genome assembly GCF_004359215.1 of Bremia lactucae. Classification (NCBI taxonomy): domain Eukaryota; phylum Oomycota; class Peronosporomycetes; order Peronosporales; family Peronosporaceae; genus Bremia; species Bremia lactucae. The sequence goes on from NC_090613.1 coordinate 4,011,877, forward strand.
GAATTGCGATTCGCTGCGACAGATCAGCAAGCAGGACGTGTGCACTGCAGTTGTCCAGGATCAGCAGCACCTTGCGGTTTGCCATTCTCCCATCGAAGTCCCTCAGTCACTCCAAGATGATAATTTGTGTTATCTAGGCCTTCTTGTTGCTGCGATACTGATAGCCAAGGTTCTGGAGATTGACATGGCGGGAGCAGCGAGAAGTGGCGTAGTGCCAATGATCCATAGGGGCCTCTGTCGGACCCATCACCATTGCAGTAGACAGTCACATTTATTCCTTGTTTGCTTTCACCCCTTCAGCTCCCTGTTGCAAGCGAAGTGTCAGCTTGAAACAGAAGAGTTGCATTAGCCACCAGATAACAAAATTTGGTGTCCTTCGCAGAGTGCTTACCTGCATCCGATAGAACAAGCCAGTCTCACCCATGTTGTAGATATTCTTCCATTTATACTAATTGAGGACCTCGCATAAGGGAGAAAGCGCATCCTCCTCATCAACCATGTCCATCGCGCCGCTCTCTCCGAACTGCGATAGGCGCGGATTCCATTCAGAGCTATATAGGATTCCAGCCATCCGTTGGAAAGCTGAAATAGTTCATGTCCTGGACAAAGAAGGTCCAAAATCCGCTCTGCATGTTCACGGGCAACGTCTCCGCTAAGACTGATACGATCCGAATGGGCATTAAACCAAGCCAGCAGAGCTGATTCCATCAGTGAATACATTACTGCTGTCTTCTGAAAGTCGAAGATGGTCTGCCTTCTTCTTCGGCGTGCTGGAGACCGTCGCCTGGCTGACCCCCAGCTGATATTTGTCCTGAAGTCAATTGACAAGCTGTGCCTAGATCAGTGCGGGATTCTATGTGTAATGTTTGCAGAGAGCCACACGGACATCGTCCGTCATTGTGGCGTGCTCCTCCCAGAGGCATTGTTGATGCGCTGCTGAGTTCTTCTTGGGGATTGTGGGAGAGGCCTTTCTTTTATAACCACATCCCTCCAAAAAAGCGAAATAATTAATTTATCTGTGGGATACTACACCTGTCTAAAATTCTAAACTTTTTAAATTTATCAGGAAAGGGCGTCCCAACATTATTAATTTAGACAGGTTATACTGTAGTCGTTATTCAAAAATAGTCACAAATCTGAGTATTGTTATTTAATATTTCTCAATTGAAACGTATGATGTTAGCATACTCGCCGCTATCGACGTGTACACGCCCGTCGAAAGGTCGGTGAAAATATACTCGTCTTGTTCCACGAGACGGAAGAGTCATGCCGGTAACCTCCCAGATGGGAAGGCTTTTTATAAATCTTATACACGATTTGCGTTCGACAAGTCTCATTTTAAATAGCTGAGCTTCTAACGCGATAGTGTCATAAAAATCATTTTCCAAGTCTGAGCATCTTCACAAAAAGATGCATGATACTAGCTAGACTCATTCACGGTCTCAATTGCCAACCCTACTAAAGCATGGGCTATTTGCGCACGTACAAGCACTAAATAGCTCATGGCGTAAGTAATCAAGCGTTTGCGGGCCAAGACTTTTAAGGGGACTAAATAATCATGACGGGGCATATATTAAAGCCCACTCGCGCCCACCTATTATTTGCTGCCTGATTACTATTGCTCAAAGAGCGCATCCGCAGCGACAGGACCTTCCATGAAGAATTAAGCAACTTGGAACGAAAAATCGAGGAAATAAGAGCCTACAGAATTCATAGTATCATTCTCCTGATCGAATAAAGAATCCGTACCATATGAAGTGCCGAAAACCATATTTTTTATGGCTGTGCCAAATCGAAATTGTGCACTGCAATTTGCCAGAGTAGCAACCATGCAACGGAATATAAAATTGTAATGGGGCATACTTCGGTTGAAGTGTACAATTCACAACACACCTTTTGCTATTAAGAACTTAGATAATAAATAAAGGGGAATGTTATTTCCACCCCACCATTTCGTTATTTCCACCCCATGCAAAAAAATACCGTCGCTGCCAACTTGATTCCGATTAGCCAATCAGAAGCATTATGTATAACGCTTCGCATATTTATTTATATGGGCGGAAAAAGACAAATAAGGGGTGGAAAAAATAATGACGGGTGGAAAAAATAATGACGGGTGGAAATAACAAATGCTGGGGTGGAATGGCAAGTTGATGAAGTGGATAAAAAATACTTATTTAAGAGCCAGATATTCGGCGTTAAGGGCACCTGCGTGCATTGTGACCCTTATTCCTGCAAATACTGCAAAGTCTTCAACGAATTGCTGCTTATACAATCTCAAATTCAGATGGATAAAAGGACTTATTTAAAAGAGCCAGAGATTGAGCGATGGGGCACCTGCGTGCATTTTGACCTGATTGTATGCAAAGTTTCGAGCAATCCGCTACTTGAACAAACTCAAATTCAGATGGATCTCGTTGCCTTGATGATTGATGCACATTATTATTTTTTGTGACGGTCTAGATCCAGTTGAGCGACCACGAGTACGCTAAGGGACAGAATTCTTGGAGCCATATCATCCAGACTGCAATTTATCGTAGCTGTTCCCATAATGGTTTCTTGATGGCGATACTCCACCATGTTGTAACGTTCTTTGACAGCCTCTAATATGGTGGCAACATTTTGTCTACCCACTTCAGGCATGGCTGCAGGCGCAGCTGCATCCAAGCGCCATTAATGGTGGAAACTCTTAACAGTGAGAGGGCGGCCACTTCTTAGAAAAGCAGATTATTTGATGCTGACAGGGTATTCCATTCTTGAATTACACGCAACTGAACAGGTTATGGTGGCATTGGTAGGATCTTCAGATAACTCATAGCTCAAAGCATTTTCCTAGTGCGTATATTGAAATGCGGCGCACTACAGCAAAGAAAGGGATTTTCTGTGTTTGTGCATGACTTGCATTCGCTCCTACGACAGCTAAACACCAAGATTTTCAATCTGGGCTTAAGCAGCATGAGCTACGCGAGTTTGTACATCACCCAAGTTTTTTCCGGAACACTTATGTAGCTCTTTAACATATGATGAAGCCCTTCAGCTCTCGATGATGTGACGTGGCCAAAATGCATGCAATTCCTGGTGTATGCGTAAATAAATTAATTTTTATGTGTCAGACAGGTGGTATCCGGATAGGCCAGCATGTTAGGCAGTGCAGTATATGTTGAGTGCATGCTTATCATGAGATTGATTTACACTTCCTCTGATTTCGAATAGATTACATCTGTCCGACTCTTCACGAATTTATTCCAGTCATCCCCAGGTCCAAAAAACTTACGACAATTTGCTAGAGCGTTTTTTTAAATATGTTAAACGCATAGAAGATGGGTTGAGGTGGGAAATGTTATTTCAGGGCATTCTTTAGGGCAAATTCTCGGTCTGTTGTGATTGTCTGTGGCAGTTGATCGAGAGCCCAAAGGTAGTCCGCTTCACGTTCATGCCTGATGAAAGCAATAGCAATTGGGAGGAAGTGTTGAAGCTTGTGACACCAGTGATATGGAGGATCCGGCATTATGAATCGATCACAGATATCCTTACGCTTTGGTGGTGGACTGCACCTATCTAGGTGCAGTCCGCCACCAAAGCGTATGGATGTCTGTAAAGGAGTTCCACAGATTTTTGGCTGGCATAGAATAGGTGTGAAAAGATGATGATAATCATCTTTCACACCTATAAACCCACTCTGCATGATGCAGAATGTCAAATAGAGCGTCCAGTGGTGTACGATTGCGAAGCTCTTCTGCTCGCACCGCTGGCGCTCGTTGTAGATTGTCCTTCCTATTGCTTTTGTGCTGGGATCTATTTGGCGTAGGGTTGTGACAATTTCTTTCGGCGCAATCCCAGCCTTAAGAAGTTTTTGTACTAACAAATTTTGCTCTGATTGAAAGCGTCAGGCAGTCGGATGACTACTTATGTTGTCTGAAGGTTCATGATTATGTTCCCTATGAAAAGTTCGCAGTTGCAAGCTGTTATCGCTTGGTAGACGCCCTGATAGACGAAACGGGCAATTAGTCAATCGGCTCGCAGAGTTTCGCGGCAACTCAAGTCATGTTGCTGCCCTTTGCAGGTAGGTACCACGTCGATCGCATTACAAAATAATCTTCTTTTTGTCGGAATTTAGGGTAGACACAGCATATCCTTCTGCATGAGCGAATTCGCGAGCTGCATCCGTCAGGGCCATTGTGCTGGGAAAGGATGCATTGGGTGGTGTGGTGGAAGCATTGTAGAACAGCCTGACAAGGAAGAAAGTAGAAATTGAGTGTGATATAGAGAATGTATTGTGATTGATAATAATTCGTAGGACCCGCTTGTTTACAAGTCAAAAAGAAGGATATGGAGAGTAGATCAACTTGACCCAGCCCGATTCAAAACGATGTTTTTTTATCGTGAAAAAAAATATGCGGAGCGCAATAAGTAAGGCTTCTGATTGGCTAAAACAATCCCATTTTTATGTAGGTGATACGAAATACGAGTAGTAGCCACCAGATAGAGATCTGGTGGAATTAAGGTAAGGTTCCACATTTTAAATTTTAATTAAAGTTTAGTTTTTCGTATAATCTTAATGAATTAAGTCCGATTCGCCAATCTACGCCTGAGTCTTTATAAGTCCGAGCGTCTGCTGACATAGATCCATTTCTCAAACTTTTAGGGGTGAAACGCGTAGCGTTTGATAACCTTACAAATTTGTTTGGGCTGGATCGTAGAGATCACATCCTTTTCAGGGCCCAAAGGTTCTTGTTGCAAGGCTTAAAGCCTTTCTGCAACATGAATCTTTCTATATCGGACCACTTAGCAGCATTTATGCAACTCGGTAAATTCCTGTACCTGATCAGGAGCCTAAGGCTTGCCCTCTTGTTGTCAGTGTTGAGACATATGAGGACAAGAGAGAGAAAATCTCCTTGTTTGGATCGAAACATATGGAAATGGCCATACCCCTGCCATGATCCTAACAGAACAACAAAAGTGGTGATGACAACTTCTTAGCTCGGTGGTGAAGCCTGTGAGTGAGCATCACATGTAGCACGTACACAGACGACGCATTTCCCACGCTGGATTCGCACCTATTCGCAATGAAAGTTGCCCCACACAAGTGAAGTAATTAGACCCACCACTTGTGTAACGGGGCACCTTTCAATAGTACTGATCAGTACTAGTTAACCTTACACTGATTACAATGTAGGTGAGATGCCTCGAAATTACACGTACACAAAGTTACAGAGGAAGGTTTCTATGGATCTTAGGGTCTTTAGCTTACAGGTCTAGACTAAGGCTTATCAATAGAGAATAGTAAAGCTGTATTAATGTATTTAGTTTCCTAAGTAACGATCATCTATCTACTTCTGAACGTATTATATTAATATTTAACTAAGGATGTCGCGTCCTTGCGATCCACACTATCCTTGTCTTATAATGATTGACTGGACTGATTTAGACTTAAATCAACCGATCAATAGACCTAATGTTTTATTGTATCAATTACCAAATTTGGTAATATGAGTACTATTTAAGTTAAAATTAATGAAGATATAATTTCGTATTTCTTTGTTTATTTCCTCTTATAGGAAATAATACCTATGAAACGAGACACCCCATTTCATCACCCCACCTTAACTAACAGTCACTATTGCGACTGATGTAGGGTGACCGGAAATACTATTATGTCTTTCCGTGTAATTTTGCATTATTGATTTTAATCAAAATACCGTTATTATTTGCCTTATTGATTTTGACCGAGATCAACATGGCGACAAACAAGTCTGTGCGCGTGGCCCGTGAGGCCGCAAAGCTGGCAGCTGCACGGATTAGTGCAGCTGTTAGTATTGCAAATGTTTAAGTAGACGCTAATGCGTCGACTGTGTGGAATACGTAACCTCCTACCCCAATTGAAGGTGACTGAGATATGTCATCTGATAATATAATTGCAGGTGACGGTGACAAGTCACCTGCTACACCAATTGTAGGTGACTGGACCAAGTCACCGGCACCGCCCGACTCAGTGGCTACTGTAAATGCCGCCGGATCACCTAAGGACGAGTCCGTTAAACCTTTGGTTTCTAATGTGACAACCTAAGAGGTGATGACGAGTTTGGTGGGGAGTCATCGGATGGTGACTTCGTGGGCGATGATCACTCTGGTGACTAAGTATACGTCACTAGAAACTAAGTGATCTGTAGGGAAGAGTGTTACTGGTGGTGCTAGTTTGCATACGCCAGGAAAGGAGTGATTCTAGGGATTGCTTCAAGGGCCAAGTTAACGTTAACATGCGCCATCAAGAGAGGAATCGCAAAACGTTGCGGCTCGCTCCTGAAAATAGACATAGTTTCCCCTCGAAGAATAACCTAATTCGTTGGTCTGGTATGACAACGATCGATATCACATTCCGTTATTTGACTCAGCCAGGCTTCACTGGTGAGAATGAGACGGAATTCTTTATCGGCATCGGTAGTACTCTTCTATGCGGGGGAAGGATGCAAACCTTTGCTCCAAGCTTGGACAGCCTTTGTGCTCAATATGCAAAACATAGGCCTGACAAGCTAAATGCTCTCCGTGAACGGTTCGAGAAACGGACCGTAGTCGGTGCACACTATAAGCTACAACGTTTGTCTAGACAGGCAGGAATTCCTTGCCTTTCGTGGGGGGACTCATGTCAATGCTGTTTTAAAGGGGCAGGTCATGCCTCTAAAGAAGCATGTACCCCAAAGCTTGAGGTAGAGAGCAAAGAAATATTCCCTTAAAGATTCTCATTTGAGGACGCTCATCTAACAAGATGCATCAAGGGATTGAGAACCTTCAATACTATTACGAGCGCGGGAAACGTTCGTTCTTGATGGACTCTCTGTCGAGGCGGATGTTCTCATCGTACTGCAAGACGAGACCCGTCCAACATCAGTTGGGAACGAGGTTCCTAACTATCATGCGAGGGTGGATACCCTCGCCAACGAACGAGATGACTCGTTCGAACCCCCTTTACCTCACGGCGGTTCAAGAAGCTTTCAACATGAAAATGCTTCTCATCACTCGAATTTGTCAACGGATGTGGAGGGGGGGGAATCGGGATCGACTCATTTGACGAGCCCGAATCAACATCGTGATTGGACCACTCCTCTTATTATCTAAAGGAGGATCTTGATCACGAGCGAGCCCATCGCAGCGAGTTAGCGGTGACTGTCGACAATGTGTTTCGTGACCATATGAAAAATTGTGCGCAGGTTGCGACTGAACAAATGGCGAACAAGAGGACATGTCAGTCCCTTCAAAACGAGCTGGTGACAGCTCGTCAGAAGATCTCTTCCTTGAAGGAAAGAGTGGATCGTCTGGTTCAAGAGAATCAGACTATGTTCCGAGACAACAAGGCTTTGGCTCGAAACCATCAGGCTTTGGCGATGCCCTCGACCGTTCCGGTGTAACCCGGAATTGGAAGAAGCCTCGTACCCATAGATACCCAACATAAAACGTAGGATGCGCGCACGCATACCACGAGGCAGCGATGTAGAACACAAAACGGCCCAATATACCTGGGCAGTAATTTATCACTGCCTTCATCACGACATGTTTCAGAAGGTCAACCGTAGACAGTACGACTGGGTTATTAGAATTAATTGATGGTATGTTGTCTTCCGTTTCTGTTGGTCCACCGCATCAGCGATGGACTCCTGTACAAGACGGACCCATGCTTCTCAAGCCAAAAAAAATTACCTGCTATCTCTTTTTTTGTTTTCAGTGCGACCGGCTCGCACTGCGGTATTTAAATCTATTCGTTATTAAGAGTATTATCGTTCTCATTAATAATTTTCTTTTTGATGTTAAGTCTTTCAGCATCGTTATTAAAGTCAGTAATAACATTATTGTTATTACTGAGTTTGTCCACCTCAATGTAAATTAAATCAACATTAGTATCTTTCGCATTGACCTTAGTGCTAATGCGTGATGAGCAAGAGCTAAACTTTTTTTTTGCTCGAGCGAGTCCTTGTATTCCCTAGATAGTTCCATGCGAGTTGCCTATGGATTAAGGCACTCGACATTAGATCGAGCTCAAACCGGGCTCGAAGTACTGTGTCAGTGAAGCAGTGGCCACTGCCACGTGAAGAAGTACTTGCGATCGATAAATTCTTTACCGGTCGCGTAAAAGCGGGCCATGAAAGGAGGTCAACCTCCCCACATAGCTCTCCAACCTTCTGTGTGCCGAAGGCGACAGGAGGGTGGCGGATAGTGCACGCATTTAATAAACTGAATGCTGCAACGGTACCGGCTCAAACGCCGATACCTAGAAAAGACGTAATCATAGATGGTATGTCTAAGAGTACCATCTTTCCGTCTATGGATCTGATGGATGAATTTTATCAGATCCTTATGCGTGAACAAGACATCCCGTACACAGCAGTGAGCACTCCCAGTGGGATGCTTTGGAAAAAGCTATTAATGCCACAGGAGCTTAGTAACGCTCCTGCAACTTTCAACAGATGCGTAACGAATCCGTTGAGTCCGGTGCAAAAATTCGCACCGAGTTATTTTGACGATTTTTTCGTCCATAGTCAGACAATTGACAGAAAGGCGGACGTGGAAGTTCATAAAAATCACGTTCGTCAGATTTTTACATTTATGCAAAAGCACATGTTGCACGCAAATCTCGAGAAGTGCATATTCGCTGCAAGCGAAAAAACACTTCTTGGGTGCATCGTCGGTAAACACGGCGTGCGCCCTGATCCCGAAAAGATCAAGGCAATTACCGACTGGCCATTTCCAGTCGATGTCAAGGGACTTAGAAAGTTCCTTGGGCTAGCGGCGTACTTGCACAAGAACTCCCGCAATTATGTTGAGAAGGCAGATCATCTCTCTCGTCTCTTCAAAAAAGACGGAGAATGGTTATGGCACGCTGATTGTCAGCGTTCCTTTGAAGATATCAAGCAAAGCTTGATGCAATCGCCTATCTTGGCGATTGCAGATCAAGACAGACCATTCCATGTGGTCTGTGACGCCAGCGATTTCGCAATCGGCTGTGCGTTAATGCAATACGATACAGATGGCGCGGAGCGCGTCGTCTGTTACCAATCGCGTCAGCTGCAACCAGCTGAACGCAATTACCCAGTGCATGACAAGGAACTCCTTGCCATGAAATATGCATTGGCTAAATTTAGGATCTACCTCCTAGGAGATAGATTGTACAACGTATATGCGGACCATGCGTCATTATGCACGGCCGTAAATAGCCCACACCACTCGCAAAGAATGGCGAGGTGTCTTTCCTTCTTCGCGGCGTATAATTTCTCCGTAGAATATAAACCAGGACGACTTGATGTCGTCGCTGATGCTGTTCGTCTTCGGGAAATCCGAAAACGAAGTCCATAGATACGGACTGCCAACATTCTGCCGAAGTGGGAGAGGTTAAAGAGGTACACGGCGGGGCTTCACCCGTTGACATACCTCGCAAGCACGAATGTACTTGCGCAAGAATTGATACTGGCATGGCCAGTAAATGTCGTGACTTGCTGTAAGATAAGTTGTCTCACGTCCACGATGTCCACTTGTTGGTCTTTGGGCACTCATACATGATGCGCAAGCGCGAATCATTGTACAACTTTGAGCTTAGGGGTAGCTTCAGAGTCCGCATCATTAGGGCATTTCGACCCTACTGCACTTCTGCATTTCCCGACCCCTCAGTCGTTGATGCAGAACTCAGGCATCTCGCACGCAAGTTCTTGCCGTCGCCCTTTGGGTAGGGAGTCCTCTTGCTGGGCGTCTTCGCCCCAACAGGGACCCTGGCATAGCAAAGAGCCATCATATGGCCGCGCTTGCCCGCATTTTAAACAGACCACGTCTGCATTGCCCAACTTCAAGGGAGTGGCATCTGACCTCTCGGCCGACGGCTTATACCAAGCTATCGCCGAGACACAGCTGTAGGATTGCTCCTCAACTAAGGCAATTTGGATTGCCTTTTCCATCGTCGATGGCACCTTTCTGAAAAGGACCTGTTGCGATGGGCCATGCCGTAGTTCGTTCAAAAACATGGGCACCTTAATGTGCTCCGGGATCTGACCTACAGTAATGGACGCCGACAGCGAGCGCATCTCTTGCACATACTCTTGCAGAGATCGCTTCGCCTGTCGCGGTCCAAAGAGGCGCGCCTGAAGCAACACTTCGTTGTTCGGCGGCTGGTACATGGCGCGAATGTTTTTTTTTAAGATCGCCCATGTAGGGAACGCCTTTCTGTCCGCCATAAGCGCCGAGTAAGCCCACTCTGAGGCCTTACCACGCAGATGCGACATGGCGTACGACACCATCCGTGATGAGATGCGCGACACCGCATTGCTCCACAGCTAACAGCTTGTGAACATTCGTGTTCGCTGCAGTTCCATCCGAATGGGCCTCAGCTGATGCGGCCGGCAGAGAGCATCTTAACAGTCCTGATAAGAGCCTCGCTCCAAGCTTGCTCATGCCTCAGCTCATCCTGAGTCTGAGTGACGGACTCCGCCGCAGCATGGCTATGTGCCACGGACACGGCTCTTCGCTGTCCGAGCACGAATGTCTCAAACTTCTCCAACTGAGAAACATGTTGCTCAAAAGTTTGGCCAGGGCTTGTTCACCAAGTCCCTGCGCCAAGTGCCCTGCCACCTCCCGATGATTCTCGGAGAGGTGGGGAAACGAGCCCAATCGATGTTGAGGCTCATCCTCACGTACACACGCAGAGATGCGGGTCGTGGGAAGGATATCAAGCGCTACGAAGTGTAAGCGGCACGTCTTATTATGGTAACGCTCTACTTAGACACACACCATAGCATAGCGAGGACGCGGTTAAACCGTCTTCTCTTGCGTGCAGTGAGGTAGTTGTGGTGGGCGCCTTAGAGACCTCACCCAACGCACTTAAAAGTGTCGTCACGGGAGCGGTGATCCGGCTCCTCGGATTATCGCTCCCGTGACGACACTTTTACCGCACTTACCAAGTTGGAAGCAGCTTTCAGAATGACATAAATCTAATCGTATTAAATTTATGTACCTATTTTTACCAATCAGAAATGTCATCGGTGTGGATAATTCTATTATGTATGGCTAGCTTATCTTTCTAGATACCTCGCGCAACGGATGACGCTAGCCGTCATCCCTCCTAATGTGAATGCACCTATGTGCATCACATACACATGAGCTGGTCACAAATGTGAATCACACCCGAGTGGTGGGTCTAATTACTTAATTTAAGTAATTGACCATCCCCTTAAGTACACCAAGTGTACTTAACGGGGATTGTGTAACATTCGGGCAACTTTAGCCCGTTACAGAATTGGTCAGAGAATTCTCAAGCGCCAGGAATTAACGCTGAGTACTTTATCTAGGAGGCGGAATACAAGAGATGTTTGATATGAGCAAAGTTGTAACGGGGCACTGCTGACTTGTACTGCTTCAGTACAGGTCCACTTCGCTCTGCCTCAGTGGGAGTGGTGCCTCACGTCACTTCACCAACACTTGTACGTGGAGAGGAAGACTCTCTTTAAAACACTTGATATAAAAGGGTTAAAGATTACTGTATTAAATATAATTAAGTTCTTCTCGTTTTATATCTATTTATGCTAACTTGTTTATATACTAATAATAAATATGTAATAAAAGTCTTATCTGTCACTCTCTTTGCGCGCGTCCAGCGCTGACTGTACCGCGGAGCAAGTAAATACAATGGCCTAAATCTACCAATGGATAAACTTTCCGAATATTACTTTGTAAAGTAATATTTCTTAATATTCTCTACCTTTTAGATAATATATTGATTAACAACCTTTAAGTGTTAATTTCATGTAGCGATGCACCCAGTTACATCACTTCTCCTTAAAAAGACAATCACTCTGACTGTCACCGAATAGAGTGGTCACTATAAGAACACTTATAAAAACGATGTTGATTGGTCAGGACATCATTTTCAATTCTATCGCAAGGTTAAAAGTCCATGCGGTGTGCGAATAGTGCGGAGCCTTAGGCTGCAGTTCATGCAGCCGCGAGTGACGCATTATTGTCTCTTGCGACAGACCTCCCCCACTCTAAATGCTGTGCGTGCACGTAGTGGGTAACCACGCGAATGCGACCCCTCTTTGGAGGTTGAATACAAATGCAAGTCGGACGAATCGGCCGACTCGGAGAGAACAGAACAGCCTTCAAATGAGGGGCTAAAATCGGATAGATGTGCTATTTTTTAGCATTCGCAATAGCATATTCAGTTTCGACGATGAGAATGATTCCTCATCGCCAGCACCGTCTCTCGTGTCGTCACCCGCACATATTTCTGTTCGTGGTGATGACGTAAGCCATCGTAATAAAAGTTCTTGTGGTTCCCCTGAATTAGTAGGTACCATGCAGACACTAAAAGTTTTGTCTTGCTCCTGAGAAAAGGCCGTTGCTCTTGCCCGAACGGCTAGTCAATAGCCTGTCTGGAAAGACTACACCTCACAATAAATATCCTTTATTTATTGCGACAAAGATACATGGCCTAGATCTCAGTGCGAAGAACTTTCGCGCTGAGGAAGATTTTTATCTCGATGCTTGTATTAAGCATCGACGGTATAGTGGTGACAACGAGCGAGATAAATCTCTCTGGTGCAAGCCTGGAACGCATTTATTCGCAATGTCAATGACATTGGTCGCGAAGCCTGGCTTCAAAGACTTAACGCGATTCACGTTTAGTTTGAAAAACGAACTCTAACCGGTGCAAGGTGTAAACAGCATCGGCTGTCTCGTGAGGCAGGACTTCCATGCCTCACCGTGGGTGATCCCTGTCCGTGTTTTGTCGACAGCACGAAATAGTAAATGGGGATGTCTAATCCTTTTTTTGACCTGGGGAAGGGCTCGCATCTCTATCGAGATGCGCGATGGGATTGAGTTTTTCCAATCGATTTTCAAACACCAGGGACGCGTATTTTCCGATGGACCTTCTGATATATCGGATCGGTCTCGTCATACTGACGGACGAGGCCCTCAACGTCAACAATCAGCTGGAGACGAGGCTTTAGCTATCATGTGAAGGTGGATAACCGCGCCAGCGAACAAGGGAATTCGTTCGCTGCTCCTTCACATCACGGTGGTTAAGAATACGTTCCACATGGAAACGTTGACCACCGTGGGAATCCGACCAATGGCTGTGGCGGAGTATGGAAAACTAAATCCGACCCATGTGTCAATCACTACCTCCATAATTTGAGTAGGGACTTGATCACGAACGCGATAAGCGTCGCTCGTAAGAGCAGACGGTGTAGACTCACTATATCGAAAGGTTGGAAGACCGTTCGAAGAGTGCGTACTCCATGTTAGAGTACGAACGGAATCAACACTCTCTTCGTGACGAGCTGTTTTCCGCTCATCGCAGTATCGAGGATCTTCGGACCCGGCACTAGAACCTCCAGATTCAAAATGAGAATCTGGTTCGTGACCACAAGAATCTTTTAGGGATTCTTGAAAAGGGTGGTCGGATCCGTCCTCAGAAGAAACCGCGTACTGATGGTACAGATGGAGCCGACCAACGTAAAACGTAGGATACGTTCGCATCCTCCGTGGCAGTTCTACTGTGTACGCATTACCTCTGCGATGCAGTACGCGGAATGGCACAATGAACTTGGGTAGTAGTTTGCTGCTACCCACATAACTGACTACACGCTTAGGTAAGTTTACCGTAGAGAGTAGTACAAGGTCATTAATTTTAAATGAAAGAAACATTTGCTCTTCCATGTTTTTCTGCGTTCCAATTCTGACGGTCCGCTGCGTTAGCAATGGAATCCGGTACGAAACGTACTACTGATTCTTGAGCCAGCAGTAATTTCTCTGCTAACTCATTTGTTTTATCTTTTCCAGAGCGCTTTGGGCGCACTACCATGAGATCTTTCTCATCTTCGATGTCGATGTCGAATCGACATCACTCGCATCGTTGGTAACTTCGATGCGCGATAAGCATGAGCCAAAATGGTTTTGCTCGTGCGAGTCCACCCTTATTTAAACTAGAGTAACTATCTATTGGGTGGGTATGCGGGATGGCGTAAGCCATTCACGAAGAACGGGATGTGTGTAGTAGACGCATGCTCCGAATTGTTGACGGCGAATAGACCATCGGTAAAAACTCGCTCCAATACGGACACGATTGGACGTAACCTCGAAGTATCTCTTCGAGGACGCGATTTACCCGTTCTGTCTGACCATCTGTCTCTGGATGATCGAAAGTTGACATAGCCAGCCTTGTTCCGATGTCTCGGAACACTGATTGCCAAAACTCCGCCGTGAACCGTGGACCTCTCTATCTGAGACCAGTTCACACGGTAAACCGTGGAGTTTGAATACCGTGCACAGGCACAGCCCGGAGCCGTGATTTACTCTAGTTTTGCAACAAGATGTACCATCTTGCTGAATTTCCCTACAAAAACAAGGATTCCGCTGTTTATGTGATCGTCTTCGGGAAAACCGAAGACGAAGTCCATATATACGGACTACCAACATTCTGCCGGGAGAGGTAGAGGTTGGAGAGGTGCTCGTGATGAAGAGCTAGGTATCACCCGTTGACATACCTCGCAAGCACGAATGTACTTGCGCATGAACTGATACTGGCGGTACCAGTAAAAGTCGCGAGTTACTGTGAGATAAGTTTTCTCACGTCCACGATGCCCACTTGGTGGTGCATCGTTACACTCATACATGATGCGCAAGCGCAAATTATTGGGAGTTGGGGACGACGACACGTGGAGTGTCGCTGGCAACGGCTGTGTAGTACAGTAAGCCGTTGCGTATTGTGTATCGATCGGATGACGATCGATTAAGGGCCGGTGAATCTTTAAAATATTTATTGGATGGATTCATCAGAAACGCAGAAAGTCTTTACCTTCTGTGTTGGTTTTTTATGGAATCAAACAAAGTTGATGACGGAGCACTTGTAATGAGTATTGCAACAGTGGGTATTAATTCCAATGTTAAAGTGTGCAGCCGACTCGAAATCGGATCGGCGTGATAACGCATCAGCGACGACATTGATACGTCCTAATTTATATGCCACGGAGAAATTATACTCCGCGAAGAAGGATAGCCACCTCGCCATTCTTTCCGAGAGATGTGACTGTTTACGGCCGTGCGTAATGATGCATGGTCCGTATATACCATATACGGTCTATCTCGTCCGGGAGACCCTAAATTTAGCCTGTGCATATTTCATGGCAAGGAGTTCTTTATCTTGCGCTGGGTAATCGCGTCCAGCTGGTTGCAGCTAACGTGATTGGTAACAGACGACGCGTCTGTATCGTATTGCATTAACGCGGAGCCGATTGCGAAATCGCTAGCGTAACAAAACACATGGAATGGTCTATCTTGATCTGCAATCGCCAAGATGGGGGTTTGCATCAAACTTTTCTTGATACCTTCAAAGGAACGCTGTCAATCACCGTTCCATAACCGTTTCTCGTCTTTTTTCATGAGACGAGAGAGATGAACTGTCATCTCGGCATAATTGCGTGAGTACTTGTGCAAGTACGCCGCTAGCCCAAGGAACTTTCCAAGTCTCTTGACATCGACAGGAACTGGCCAGTCGGTAATTTCCTTGATCTTTTTCGGGATCAGGGCGTACGCCGTGTTAACGACGATGCACCCAAGAAGTGGGTATTTCGCTTGCAGCGAATATGCACTTCTTGATATTTGCGTACAACTTATGCGTTCACATAAGTGTAAGAACCTGATGAACGTGAGCTTTATAAACTTCCACGTCCGCCTTTCCGTCCATAGCTCGGCTATGGACGAATACATCGTCGAGATAATTCGGTGCGAATTCTTGCACCGGTCATAACATATTCGTTACGCATCTGTTGAATGTTGTAGGGGCGTTGCTAAGCCCCTGTGGCATTACTAGCCATTCCCAGAGCATCCTGCTAGGAGTGCTCAGTGCTGTGTACGGGATGTCCCTTTTACGCACAGGGATCTGAGAGAATCCATCCAACAAATCCACAGACGAAAGATGATATCTTTAGACATATCATATATGATTCCGTCTTTTCAAGGTAACAGCATTCGAGCCGGTACCGTGGCAGCATTGAGTTTATTGAAAGTGTAAACTATTTGCCAATACATCCCTGGATCCAATTAAATCCTTGTATATAGGGTTTTTCTATAGTGACTCCCAGGATTGAGTAGTATTCTCTCAATCCGAGTCTTCACATTGAGGACACTTTCGTCCATCGATGAGCTGCTAAGAACCCTTTCGTTGTCTGCAGAACTGACCGCTGACCGAATATCGGTATGTATTCGTCTTCTGTGACGAGTACACAGACCTGCTTCATTCTGCCACTATGCAGATCTCTCAACAACCGTTTAAGTTCTAGGGTTGGTAATTGAGTTATCGCCGAAGTTAACTTTGGAGGCGCATTTAGATCAACAGTATAAGTGCCTATTCTTGATCCGTCATTAACCAAGATATCGATGTCTCGGTTCTTCCTGGTTTATATCCACAGACTGCCGAGGGACTAATCCCTCGAGATGCTGAAGTCTAGTCATTTTACTATTAACTATTTGAGGAAATTCCTCCTCAAGTACGTGGGGATTTATTCCCTCAACGTCTTCCGACTGTGATTGCGCTATCACAGTTCGGGTCCTCTACGGTCGACTTTCTACTCGACATAGGATCATCGTGTTGTCCAATTTGGACAACCGGTATGTTCCTTGAATGTCGCCCGCTATGAGAATATTTATGTCTCAATCTACTTGACTTATTCGAGTGGTGGACCTTCGGCGCTGCCTGCGCATTCGCACAGCCGCCAGCAGCTGACTCCACAGTGTGGTTAGTAATCACACTGTGATCTTGTGCAGTCGTACTAACAACCGTACCAAAAGTGAGGCCATCGCACTCACTCGTACTAAATCTCACGCTTATGGACGCTCCAAGACCTTCACAAGATGGCCATCTGATGAACAAGTGGCAGGCATCATTACGGATCGATGCTGCTAGCTGATCCTTGGCTCATATTTTCCGAGCGAAGGTTAACCTAGGCTGACAGCAAAATTTGTCATCCAAATTCAGTACGATGAAATCATCATCCTACTGTAAATCTTATAACTTGTAGTGAAATTTCACTACAATTTCAGTTCTGTTATCGATGCGCCTGTCGCTAGACGCACCGTCATCTTCGTTGGGGGGGGGGGTTATCGCGCTCAACATATTTTAGCCTAACGCCCTCTAGCGACTGGCGACGAATAAAGTTATTCGACGCTTCATAGTCCACTAGGGCTCTAAGTGACAAATCATTTGTCACTTTCGAATTCAAGGTGATGAGGAATACCTCATCGCCAGGTGCAGAGAAACATAAGGTTTGTGTGCCTGGAGCAACTTTCGTCAGGAGATTTGCAAATTCTCCTGAGGGTTGCTGGATCAGTAGAGCATTGCGCCCCTACTGACTTCGAGCGTTTTTTTGGCGGTCCGCCTCACTGTTGCACATTCGCAACAACGTTGGGCCCCGACCGTTGCCCTTTTTGGCATTCGGTCCATAATTACGTTCAGTACCTATCTGTACTGGGCGTGGGCACTTCACTCATGAGCGTGGTGTCGTAACTTTTGACATCGATTGTATTTCGGCAATCGATTATTATTCGAAAAGCGAGGTTTCTCGCTTTCGGTATAAGAGAGGCCCATAATTTCTGGAACTATAAGCTCGCGCCATCTTGGAGGACGATCCGATGACGAACAAGCTTGAACCTGTCTGAAGCTAAAGTCCTCCTGTTCCCCAACGGATATTGCTTCTTCAAGCGTAGTCAGTTCCAAGCAGAGCAGGGTTGTCTTTACGGGACCATCCGTAAGACCTTGCATAAACACCATATTCAACGTGTGTTCATGGACTAGGTTGTTTGTGATACAATTTGCTTAGTCGTAAATGCTGGGCATAAGCGTGAGCATCTTGCTTGGATTTCAGAAGTTCTGATCGAGCTTTGAACTCAGCCCTAGGCGGTTCAAACTTCTGTTTGAGCCGGACTTCAAAAACCTCTAGCGACCCATGATTCACGCATTTTAAGGCGTAGTGCCGAAGTTTTGGAACGACCAGCCAAATTTGATTGAGCAAATGCGACTTGAATTTGCTCATCGACGATATAATAAGCCCTTATGGCATCGTCCAACTCAACGCACCATCTCAAGAGAGAGCCTCCTATACTTAGAGATGTCGATCTATCGTGTGCGTCATTTCAGGTACAGGCGTCTGTGCCTGTTGTAACCTCAACAGTTCTGCCTGTCGAGAGCCTTGATGATTAAGCACGACTACCTTCTCGATGAGTTCATGTTGTATGAACTTGGCGATGGCTGAACGGAGGGCTTCTCTGTCCAAACCGGACAGCATGGCCAAGATGGCATCGTACCCTACGTTATATCACTTGAATAGGAGTAGCTATCACGCGAAACGTGAGGCATATTTCCGTTACTATCTAAAACGTCCGTATTAGATGATAGAACTGTGGTCCTTGCACGAACTACAAAGTGCTACTAGATGTAACGGAGCACTGCCGACTTGTACTGCTTCAGTACAAGTCGACTTTGCGCTGCTTCAGTGCGATTGGTGCCTCACGTCACTTCACGTACACTAGTAACTGCTGAGGAAGACTCTCTTTACAAGACTTGCTTTAAATAGGGTTAAAAGTAAACTGTATTTTTCATAATTAACTTCTTCTGTTTCTATCTATTTCATATTAACTTAATTATAGACCAAACATGTAATAAAGTCTTATCTGTCTCTCTCTTTGCGCGCGTCCAGTGCTGACTGGAAGGCGGAGCAAATCGATATAATGACCTATATTTACCAATGAATAAGCTTTCCGAATATTACTGTATTAGATAATAAATGAATTAACAACATTCAAGTGTTAACTTCATGTAACGATACACCCTGTTACAATCGTCATCTGCGAGTGAAGGTGCCAATCAGTGAAGAGAGTAAAGACAACGAATGAGAACTAGTGTATTTGGAAATGAAACGGGGCAAAAATGGCGAGCCAACTTAATAAGGCTTTCAGTCACTAGTCGGCAGTCTTCTCTGGATTGACCGCTGTTCGAGACCTGACATCAGTTTTACCGTCCACAAAGCAACAAGGTATACGCACCGCCCAGCTTCAGCGACTGGAGTAGAAGAAATGCAATGCTCGATATCGGAAGGCAACAAAACACACGAAAATATTCACACGAGTACTGACACAGAGGATGATGAATTCAAGCTTTCAGGCTGAGCCGATGTATATGGGATAAATACGCTCGTGTGGGATGAACATCTACAGAAATGACATCTAATCATTTAGATGAAAATTATATTTAAGTTTATTAACCACAAATGTGTCAGAACCTTACTTTCTAAGGCACAGTGCGCACGAGAAGCCGGGTAACTGCTTCCTTGAAGTCACTCGTATAAGAGTAATACATTGTCAATGCGTCTTTATGCACGGCCGTAAACAGACCACATCTCTGGCAAAGAATGGCGAGATGGCTGTCTTTTTTTTTTTTTTCTTCGCGGAGATCAACTTCTCCGTGGAGAATAAACCAGGACGACTTAACGTCGTCGTTGATGCCCTTTCACGCCGACCCGAATTTGAGCCGGCGGCCCAAACCAAACAATGAGCATAACGCCACTGTTGCAACGCTAAGTGTTCCGACTGACTCCGACCGTTTTCTTACGATTCACCTCGCCGTTGCTATTTTGCAACAGCGTCGGATCCGTGTCATCCGCTGTTCCTAGCGAGAGGTCGGTCTTTTCGCTCAGTGTTTTTAGGCACTGGCCGTGGGGCACTACACTTATAGGCGTAGTTGCCTGTCTGGTGACAACGATTACATTTTTGTAATCGTTTGTAACTTGAAGAGCGAGGTTTCTCGCTCTTTACATACGAGCGATCCATGGGTTCTGGACCTCCGTTCTCTAGGCGTCTCGGTGAACGATATGCACCCGAGTGGACGAAGCCTGTTTCAGGCTGAAGTCCTCTTGTTTCGTCATAGAGATCGTTTAATCGAGCGACTCTTGATTACGTCTTTTCGTGGTATCGGGGTTTCAGTCGGGACAATGCTTTTACAATTCGCCATCGTCCTGTTCCTTTACGCACACAAAAGGTCGGAGGGCTATGTGAAGAAGTTGATTACATCACATGGCCCGCTGCTAAGCGATCGGCAAAGAATTTGTCAATCTCTAATACATGTTCACGAGGCAATGGTCATTGCTTCATTACACAGCATTTCGACCTTGGATTAGGTCGAATTCGTGTCGAGTGCCTTTATCCATAGGCAACTCGCACGGTACTGATTCAGGGAAGACATCCTTAAATTCTGTTAAATCCTTATATAAAGAATTTGTCTCCAAAGACTCCCAGGATTGGGACGTAAAACGTACACACGAATCTTCTCATCGTCAAGGACACTTTCGTCCATCGATGAGCTGCTGAAAACCCGTTCGTTCTAGGGAAATACTATTGCCGACCGAATATCGGCCACGAACTTGTCATCTTTGACAAGCACGCCGATCTGTTTGACTTTATCACTACGCAGATCACACAAGAACCGTTTCGGTTCAAGCATTTGCAATTACGTTATCTCCGATGTTAACTTCGGAGGCGCTACTGTCAAGTGTATAAGAGCCTACTCTTAATCTATTGTTTACGAAGACATTTCTTGTCTCAGTTTCCTCTGTGGAGCTTATTTTTTAAAGGTACCTGGGAACTTTTGACCACAGATTTCCGGGTTCTCATTTATACATAATTTATTTGGGGAGCATCCTCCCTAAGTGCCTCTAGCTGTAGCACGTCCGCGGTACCACGTTCTAAGAACGGATTTGGAGCCCAACGACACTCGTCTTTACGCCGAGGCTTAAACGTGCGAGACTCTTCTGCCTCTTCCTCCAATTATAATTGAAAATTCCGTTACATAAGTATTCTCTGTAAGAATAAAAATATTATTTTCTTTAAGAGAAAATAAAATTTATAAAGAAGTACAATATTTTTATCTTTTTTGATTTTGACAAAAATAGTTCCAATATTACTAACTCTGTTAATATTGAAGCAATACGACATCAGCTATTGATTGGATGATTTAAGTCTATAAATACCCCGCTAATCGTTATAAGACACGATTGTGCGGTACACAAGGAGGCCTTATATTTAGTTAGTTATTATCATGATAAGTTCGGTAGTAAATAGCAGATCGTTACGTAGGAAATTAGATATATTATAACAGTTTTACTTCTCCCTATCATTAGCATTTGAATTGTTCTAAGTAGCTAAAGCTTATATACGTGAAGTTTCGAGGCACCTCACCTACACTGTAATCAGTGTAAGGTTAACTAGTACTGATTCGTAATAATGAAAGATGACCCGTTACACCTGGAAGCACTGCGTTGTCCATTCATTGACCTACGCACATTCCATCCAACATGGACATGTTTAAATCAAGACGGAGGAAGCTTTCCAGCTCCTCTAGAAGGCTATCACGCCACGCATGAAGGGTTTTCCCGTTTGAATGACCTTGTATGGAGGGCGATCGAACGAATGAATTCTATCGCAGGCGGGCCAGCCGCTCGCGCTATCCTGTACGCTGGGGAGAGATGAACAGCATGCGGCCATATCCGAATTCATACAACAACAACTCGACGGGGTCCGATAGAAAGTATTCTTGCTTCACCAACAAGGCTCTCAACACGCAGAAGTTTTGAGAGATAAGGTTGCTCAACAATTGCAATTGTTGAGACAGCAGCGTGTAAATGCTGCTAATGGGCCGACGCTTCCGCGTCGACCCTAAAGCTTATAGATCGAAATCTCTTAGTTTAAAGCAGTCGAAGGCAACCCCCTTCTAAGATGGTTCGTCGATCTAGATGACGCCATAGAAGTTCGAAGTATCAGCGATGATGCGACGAAAGTGAATTCGGCATGATCAACTTAGTCGGACGTGCCAATGATCGGGTCTTAGGCCTCAAGCTTCACGACCCATTCGTCTTTGAGTCGTATAAGGTCTTTAAGACCCGGCTCAAGAAAACATTTGAGCCGCCACATGTCGACTTTGGGGCTCGAGCTTTTGATGGTATGTCAAAAAGTACTATCTTTACGTCAATGGATCTGATGGATGGATGTAATCAGATCCTAATGCGTGAACAAGATATTTCAATCACAGCAGTAAGCATCCCAAGCGGTATGCTATGTGAGCGGCTAGTCATTCCACAGGGACTTAGCAATGCCCCTGCGACATTTAACAGATGTGTAGCCAATCTGTTGAGCTCAGTGTGAATTTCGCATCGAGCTATTTTGATGACGTCTTCGTCCATAGCAGAGTAATTAACGGAAAGTTGGATGTTGAAGTACATCGCACTCACGTCCGAAAAGTTCTTACACATATGAGTAAGCACAAGTTGGATGCAAATCTCAAGAACTATTAAATTCGCTGCAAGCAAAATACCACGTCTTGGGTGCATCGTGGGTAAACACGGCGTACTCCTGGGTCCAGAAAATATCAAAGTGATGACCGTCGGCCTGTGCCAGTCGATGCAAAGGGACTTCGGCTTCGCGGCGTACCTAAACAAGCACTCACGCAATTATCCCAAATGACAGTTCATATTTCTTCTTTGTTGAAGAAAAATGTTAAGTGGTCATGGAACGCTGTTTGCCAGCGTTCCTTTGAAGGATCAAGCAAAGCTTGATGCAATCGCCAGTTCTGGCGCTTGCGGACCAAGACCGACCATTTTATGCAACCTGTGACGCCAGCGATTTTGCAATCAGCTGTGCGTTAAGCAATATGACACAGACGGCACAGAGCGCGTCGTCTGTCACCAATTGCATCATCTTCAACCATCCATACGCAACTATCCAGTTCATGAGAAGGGTCTCCTCGCCATGAATTACGCATTGGCTAAGTTTAGGGTATATCTCTTGGGGGATAGACTGTTCATGGTATTTACGATCAATGCGTCTTTACGCACTGCCGTAAACAGACCACATCTCTGGCAAAGAATGGCGAAATGGCTGTCTTTCTTCGCGGAGATCAACTTCTCCGTGGAGAATAAACCAGGACGACTTAGCGTCGTCGCTGATGCTCTTTTGCGCCGGCCCAATTTTGATCCGGCTGCGCAAATCGACAGTGTCCATAAGGCCACTGTCACAACAATAAGTAACCCGTCGTCAGCATTACTCAACGACGTAAGAGGAGCTTATCAAGAAGATTCAGCTCTACAGGGTTGATGAATTACCTTATAAAACCATCCCAATAATCCTCTAAAGGATTTTAAATTTGTATCGACCCTCAACAGATCGATACACAACACAAAATGGGCTACTGTTAAACAAAGCCATTGCTGGCAACACACCTCGTGTCGTCATCCCCGCCCATAATGATTTGCGTTTACGCATCATGTATGAGTGCTACGATGCACCAATAAGTGACCATCGTTGACGTGAGAAGACCCATCTCATGATAAGTCGCGACGTCTACTGGCCACGCCAGTATGAATTCATCCACAAGTACATACGTGCTTGCGAAGTTTTTTAACGGTTGAGGCCCAGTGCTTCATTCCGTGCTTCGTTACAATCTCTGCCTGTTCCGACAGAGTGTTGGGAGTCTGTATCCATGGACTTTGGTTTCGGAGTTCCCGACGACGAGCATAAGGACAATGGTATTCTTGTTTTTGTTGATCGTTTCAGCAAAATGGTACATCTTACTGTGGTACCGGAGTCGATCTAAGCCAAAGGCTGGGCTCGTGTCTTTGTTGACACGATATTTCGACTCCATGGGTTACTTCGCAAACTGGTCTCAGATCGAGACCCTAGAGTCACGGCGGTATTATTGGCAAACTGTGTTCTAATCATTTGGTACAAGTTTAAAATGTCAAGTTTTGATCATCCTGAAATAGATAGTCAGACGGAGCGTGCAAAGCGTATTCTCAAAGAGATACTTCGCGGATACATCCTCTCTTTTAAGCTTTGGGGCGAGTTCTTACCGATGGTAGAGTTTGCCATCAACAATTCAGTGCATGCTTCTACAAAAGCATACACCATTTTTCGTGAATGGATTACGCCACCCAGAGAGTAACTCTTATTCATATATGGGGCTCGCTCGAGCAAAAATCTTTCCAGCTCTTCTTCATTACGCGTTGGTCCTAAGGTAAATACGAAAAATACCAGTGTTGATTCAATCAACATTGAAGTGGACAAACTCAGTAGTAACAATGATGCTTTTACTGACTTAAATAGCGATGCTGAAAGACTCAGCATCGAACCAATAATTTCAATGAGAACGACTATACTCTAAAAAACGAAGAGATTGATATCTCCGCAGTGCGAGCCGGTCGCACTAGAAACAAGAAAAATGAGTCAGCAGATGATTTCCTGTTGGCTAAAGAAGCAGTGGTCCGCTTCGTACATGATTCCACCGCTGATGCCGTGGACCGGCAGAAACGGAACTCTGACAAAAATGGAAGAGAAGAAATACTTTCATTTGACTCGAATGATCTAGTCCTACTGTCTACAGTAAATCTACCAAAACATGTAGTGACGAATGTAGGCAGTAATAAATTACTGCCCATGTATATCGGCCTGTTTCGTGTACTAAATCGCCAAGACAATGCGTACCGATCGAGCTGCCTGTAGTATGCGTGCGCAACCTACGTTTTATGTTGAGCGTCTCCGCCCGTACCATCAGTACGAGGCTTCTTCCGATTCCGGATTACACCGGAACGGTCAAGGGCATCCGCCAAAGTCTGATGGTTCCGAGCCAAATATTTATTGATTCGAAACAGAGTCTGATTCTCTTGAACAAGACGATCTCCTCCTTCCTCCAAGGAAGAAATCTTCTGACGAGTTGTCAATAGCGCGTTTTAAAGCGACTGATGGGTCCTATCGTTCGCCAGTTGATCAATAACCTGCGCACAATTTCCCAAATGGTCACGATAAACATTATCAACAGTCCCCGCTAGCTCGCGGGGACGGGATCGCTCGTGATCAATGCCCTCCCTCAAATAATAAAGGGTTCTGATCTAAATCACGATGTTGATTCGGTCCGTCAAACAAGGCGAACCTGATTTCTCGTCCCCCTCCATATCCATTTACGGATTCGAGTGGTGAGAAGCGTTTTCTTCTTGATTTTTTTTCGAATTATCGGGGGTCGAACGATTTATCTCGTTCGTTCGCGATGGTATCCGCTCTTGCATGATAGTTGGGAACCTCGTTTCCAGCTGGTATTGGACATTCCAGGCCTCGTTGTGCAGTACGATGAGACCCATCCTTCTCGGCAGAACGTCCATCGGAGAACGAGCGCTTCCCGCACTCGTGGACGGATTGGAGGTTGTCAATCCCTTGACGCATTCGTAAGAGATTAGCGTCCTCGAATGAGAATCTTTAAGGGATATACTTCCTTAGGAGCATGACCTGCACCCTTAATATAGCATGGACATGACCCCCCACGAGATGCAAGGAATCCTCCCCTCTCAAGCCAAACAGTGCAACTTATAGCGTGCACCGCTACGGTCCGTTTTTCGAACTGTTAACGGAAAGCTTTTACCTTGTCGAGCCAGATCTCATGGCCTCTGTTTTAAACATTCTGTACAAAGGCTGTCCTAGCTTGGGACAAAGGTTTGACATCCTATGCCCGCTTAAAAGAACCAGCGATGCCGGAAAAGGCATCGACGAAGAATTTCGTCTCATCCCCACGGCTTGTGAGCCTAGATGAGTCGAATAAAGCCCTGCCACCTCCCGATGATGTTCGGAGAGGTGGGGAAAATGAGCCCAATCAATATTGAGGCTCATCCTCACGTACACACGCAGAGATGCGGGTCGTGGGAAGGATTTCAAGTGCTACCAAGTGTAGGCGGGCACGTCGTAATGCGGCCACGCTCTACTTAGACACACACCCTAGCACAGCGAGGAAGCGGTTAAACCTGCTTCTCTTGCGTGCAGTGAGGTAGTTGTGGTGGGCGCGCAAGCGACCTCACCCAACACACTAAGTACTCTGGTTAAGTGTCGTCACGGGAGCGGTAATCCGTCTCCTCGTGCGCACTTACCAAGTAGGAAGTAGTTTTCAGACTGATTCATATTTAATAGAATTAAATATATATACCTATTTTACCAATTAAAATGTCATCTCTATAGATATCATTTAATTTGTATTACGAGCGTGTCTTTCTAGATACCTCGCGTAATGGATGACGCTGGGCGTCATCCCTCCTAATGTGAATGCACCCATGTGCATCACATACACAAGGGTTGATCACAACTGTGCACCACACCCGAGTGCTGGGTCTAATTACTCTTATTTAGTGATTGACCATCCGCTAGTTCACTCGATTACCCTAGCGCACGTGTTTCCATACCCGGCGCCCAAGATGCCACCTAAAAGGGACCACGTTGGTGGGTCGTCTGCGAAGACGCCCACTCAACCTCGCACTAAGCGAACGCGCCGCGTTAATTCTCCGGCCGCGTCTAATGCCTTAAACGGAACGCCGACAGCCACTGCGGCTGTCGCGTTAATAGGGCTAAAGGATCCATCCCACTTTAACAGTGAGGATGTTGATCCGTCGCTCATTGTCGACTACAATGAGTCGACACCGTTGCTGTCACCTCATAGTAGTGATGCGGACAACGAGCTCATCAGGAAGGATGATGGCGCATTATTGCCCATCCAAACTTCGCTCATGGCTCAAAACATGAAGACAGCATCATTAACGAATGCTGTCCCATCGTCTGCGCTGGAAAGCGCAGCGACAGGTAATGAGAGCGCTGCCCATAAAGGCGCAACCGCTTCTTCGTTGGGTATAACCACAACGCTTTATGCTCAGACCATAATCCACAATGGTTCTGACATAGAGGATTCGGAGCCTAAAGCTCCGCCAACGACACGTGAACGTGATCGGTCGGTGTCACAAGCCAGTCGTTTAGAACGTGGCTATGTGAGGGTGGCATTTCAAAGATGTCCCCTCCATTTAAATGGCCTCGTTTAAACGGGCCAAGAGCGTCGCTCCTAGAGCGCGCTCTTGAAGACGCACATAAGAATAATAGTTTTTTTAAATCATGAAGGAGATCGTGATAACATACAATTGATTCATCTAATCTGCTCAGGGAAAATCGCTTGGGCGTATTTCGCCGTCCTTGGTCGTGTTGCGTTCAAATGAAACGCCCGAACAATACGAGGCGAAATTCCTGGGCCGTATTCATCCGCATTCCGATGCGATGAAACAGCGGTCGCAGCGAATTAATTTCGCCCGCTTGCGTGTGAAAGAAATCATGGGTGGTACTGTACCCCCTGTTTCTTCTCACAACGCTACTTCTGCTAGTCCATTTGAAATTAGCGAAGTGGCCTCAGCTGGTGCTCCTTTTCATAGGCAGCCACCAAGCCGGGCACATCAATACGTAGCGTATCGTTCGTTTCCCAAGAGTCAAAACTCTTCGGGTAACCTTTCCAATGGACGAGGATCTGATACCCTTGCCTCACGGAGCGGTGGAAAGCAACCTGCATCACAACAGAAGGGTTGGTCACTCATGTGCAGGTCGCCCGATTGCTGGGTCTAATTATTATTATTTTGTAATTGACCTTCGTCCGTTCAGTCGCATGCATTAACACTGCAAAGGGTATTGTGTATCTTTAGGGCAAGTTTCCCGTTACACCTTGAGCCACTCCTTTCTACTAGCACCACCAGCAGCACTCTTCCCTTCGCGACCACTTAGTTCCTGGTGACGGATACTAACGTTACTCGCGTGATCCTCGCTCTGGGAGTCCTGTTCGTGGACCCACTAAAGACGTCCGACGAGTCGAACATCCTCTTCATCACCTCTCTGGTTATCAAGTTAGCACCCAAAGGTTTAACGGACTCGGCCCCGGGTGATCGGCGATGGTGGTGACTTGATTTAGTCACCTACAATTGGTGTGACAGGTGACTTGTTACTGTCACCTGCAATGTCATCAACAGATGACATGTTCCAGCCACCTCCAATGGGAGTAGGAGGTGACGTATTCCCCACAATATATGCCTTAGCGTCTACTAAATATTAACTACACCAACAGCCGCACTGATCCGTGTAGTTGCCAGCTTTGCGGCCTCATGGGCCACGCGCACAGACTTATTTGTCGCCATGTTGATTTTGGTCAAAATCAATAATGCAAATAGATCTGGTATTTTCATTAAGAGGCAATAATGTAAAATACAGGGAAAGACATAATAGTATTTTCTGTCATTCTAGATCAGTCACTAAATTGGCTGTTGGTTGGGGGGGGGGTTCCGTTACAAAACTATTATTTCATATAGGAGGCATATTAAATATTATAGCCTATGAGAGGATATAAATAAAGAAGTACAATATTATTAATCTTATAACTTTTGACTTTATAGTCCCAATATTACCAAATTTTGGTATAATTGAGGCAACAAGACAATAGTGCTGTTGATGGATTTTTTGAGCTCAATCAACCCCGCCAATCATTACAAGACATGATTGAGCGGGGCGGAAAGAGGCGCTATCCCCAGTCTAATTTTAATATGAAAGTCAGTCGATACAGGATCGTTACGTAGGAACTTAATGAATTCACACAGTTTAATTGTTCCTTTACTGAAACCTTAGTATCGACCTCTAGTAGCTAAGACTCCTTGACTACTTGTAACATTCCTCTGCACGTCTTAACTACTTGTAACATTACTCTGCACGTCAGTGTACGCAAAGTTATCGAGGCATCCCACCTTCAATGTCATCAGTGTATGTTGGCTAGTACTGTTATCAGTCCTAGTGAAAGGTGCCCGTTGCAATTTAAGCTACTCTTCATTGTGACTCGTCCACAAAATCCAAGTTGCTAGCTTGTACGACTCGCCTTGTTCCTGGGTAGAACAGAAAGTGACAGGCATCCTAAAGTACTGCCAGGCGTCACAAAACTTAACAGCGATATTAGGAGGAAGCGTAAACAAGAATTAACCTATCATAAACTATGTGTGTTTAACTAAAAATTAATTGCTGCTCAACTTTTTTTCCTTTTCACAAACTATGAGCACAAAAATTGCCAGATGTAGTTATAAGCTGAGCCCTTTTAGCCAATCCAAAGCAAATATAAAAACTTTTCCTAAACATGGCCAAAAAGCGACGTAATGTTGCGTCGCCGGTGACACAGCGGGCGTCCCCTCACGCATCGAGCAGAGAGACACAAGTCGATCAAAAATATGCTGAAAAGTCTCTCGACACATTGAGAAGCTACTACGATCAACTCGGTGGCAAGGTCGCTGGCGTTCCAACGAGTTTAGAACGCACTCTGTTGTTCCAGAGTGTAGTGGTGCTTGGAGTGCAGAATGGGCTCATGGTCGTCGAGGTAGCACTTTTTTATTTACGGCTGCCAATCATTCAAGTAATTTATTTTGCCATTGCAGAGTGTATCAGCTTCTCAGATCGCGGTGATGATCGGAACAATTGTTTGGCTGGCTCGGAAGAGTATTTTGGGTCTGTTTCTGCCTCAAGTGAATCTTGAAGTCGGTGGCAATCGAGAATTAATTTTGAGAGGTGCGTGCCTGGCGCTGGCGATGTGCGGGTTAAGTATTTTGCACTTTCAAGATCAAATTTCGCTGAACATTCTCCAAGCGTTGGCTCTTATGGTGGCGTACGTAATCATTGCACGGATGACAGTGTAGCCATTTTCCGATCACCCAACCTTCTGGAACAGGTTTTTCTTTGATGCTTTATCGATCTTTTTTTTAAAAAAATCGGATTGCCGTCTTACGCGGGGACAAATTTGGTTGTCAGCTGTTGAAATTTCGTACTTGGTGACTGGATTTTCCATGTGTTTCAATATGGTACCATTTTTAAGTGCCCAAAATTATTGTTTTTAATTTTTTTGAAAAAGTTTTGTGATGTGCGCAGGAAGTTGAGTCCATATTTGACGAATTTGCATTTTTCCTCGTGACAGCGACAGCTTTCGTGCACGCGGTCGTGCTCTTGACTGCCAAGTCAATTGTGCTCGACAGTGTCGGCTCTGTAGATGAAGGAGCTTTAATGATGACAAAGCAGCGCGGAGCTTTGTTGATGGAGCGATTGTGGGCGGATATCGATCGGTTTGAGTCAGTGCAGCTACTTGCGGGAGTCTCGAGAGTAAATTGATAATCTGATTACGTGCCAAAAAAAGTGTAATTTTTTACTTAATTCTGGCGTTGCCATATAGAAAAAGAAAACCAAGAGCAAGTCGCGCGCAAACACGTTGAAAAGTTGTATCACGGACAACAGCAGCAGTACACACCAAGCCACTTGGTCGGTGTTCAATAAGCCTAGTATACAGCTCGCAGTGCTCACGTTGGTACAAATACTGCTGCTTGCGTCTCAAGGCATGCTTTCTTCATCGTTTCTCTTTACGTGGGAATTGATAAGGTGGGACAACTTAGACATTTTTTGGGGGGCAGATTACTTATTTGATGTTGCTGAACAGTGGATTGATGCTAAGTAGCACTTACGTGCTCTGGAAGCTCGGCCAAGTGCGCCGATTTGTCCTTTCACGTCGCGTTATCACGCTTGGGGGTCCGAAAGTCAAGAGCGAGTAGCGTCACGGTGACTTTTGAGCACTTTGTTGTTTGCCGTCTTCTCTGCGTCCTCGGCCGCAGTGCGGCAATCGTAGTACCGCTTAATGACTTCTGCACACTTGCTTTCTTGGTAATTGTGACGCTGCAGACAGAGTTGGATCGCACACGCCTGCTTCATACATACGCGCTCCGTATCGACGATCATTCTTGTTAATGCTGGCCATTTTTCGGCGCGAAAGGTTACTTAACAATTACTTAAGAAAAAGCGTAAGTTGCCGTAAATATACTAAAAAGAGTAACTCGAACATCCTATGCGGGTAGTAAATAGCTAGCTATGCAAGACGATTATCTTCACGTAAACTGTAACCTTGTACCCTATCACCGCTTCGTTCGAATTCCTTAAACGGTGGTGTCCATTTCTACCACCACCTTCGTCACTGGAGTCTTTTCAGGGGGCGTGTAATCCGGCACGCCTCGTGTGAATGATGGATGTTTCATGATGACAAAAAAGTTAAAGTAAGCGTTTGAGAAGCCTGCAAGTGACACGAGAACGCCGTAAACGCCACACATGCCGAACGGGAAAATTGAAATCCTAAAAGGCACAAACAATGTCAGCACAATCATTCGTACTTAAGTGGCGTTTATCCTTGAAGCGTACATGCTCAGGAAGAGACATCGACCCCAAGGGCTATACATGAATCCAAAACTACCACGCAACACCTCATCGATAGTGGCCGTACGGAGCTCGTATCCCACCAAAATCAATGCAAAGAAGCTATCGAAGGCAGCAATAGCAGACTAAGTCGCTGTAATACACATGACTACCATTGATTCAAGCAGCATCGTACACGGTGTAAATAATCGATAGCGCGTCGGCCATGACAGTAAACGCCGAGTTGGACTGAATCACTTGCCCCACTGCGAGCGCAATCATGCAGCCAGCTACCGTGAAGTTTGCAATCCGCATGGCCGAAAGTACACCTGATACGGATGAGCCCATGATGCTGTAGCAAGCAGCAAACCGATACGATACATTGGTGTCAAACGACACAACTTTGTCCGCAAGACGTACATTTCCCGGGTCGTGGCCTTGATCTCCATCCACACTTCACGAAACGAGATCGCGTCCGCCAAATTGGTGACATTTCCAGCGGCTGTAGGTGGAGGCGACGGTAGTTTTAAGTCATCTGGGTTCAGCGGCGGAAGCTTTCCGTACGTTGAGCTGCAGTTCAATAGCAGACAATTAGGATAACAACTTCATGCAGTCCTCCCTCTCTAGAACGTACTCGGGGCCTAAGGGTCCAGCGTTAAGCACAGTACCTCCCAGCACAGACGCACTAGCGTCAGTAGCCATTCTGCGAATGCTTTCTCTCTAATGTGGACGCACACACGCGCGCAGTCTAGTTGAGCTATCGAGACCGGCTTCTCGACGGGATAGGTCCCGATTCGAAATTTTTGAAATATTACGACGCAAGAATTCAGAATGAGCTTTAAAAACAAGAGACATTTGGCAAATAACTAAACCACTTTGATAGCGCAACTTAACATTAGTTTAATAAGTTAATGGGGCTCGTTGGAAGCGCCTTTACTGGCCGCTAACGTCGTGAATATCCATAGATGACATGGACGCCGTGGATGCGGTAGATACACCACTACACTCGCTTAAACTCCTACTTTTGCGCGGTGCACTAGCAACTTCCTTTGCGAGAGCAAGTTGGTTCCTCCGCTTAAGCGTCTCGACTCGGCTCTTCATTGTCTCCACGTGTCCTAGCCACCGCTCATTCTTTTCAAAATCTAATAATCGAGATGAGGACTTTTCAATCCTTGTTGTAAATGCAACGAAACTCGTACGTGGACAGCGAATTCGCGTAGAAATTGGGGTCGGTGGGGGTACATACAGAGGCTGATGCAAGTTACTGTTACTATAGCAACTCGTGCGAATACGTGTTGTGCTATTTGACGAGCGTTTACGCACTAAAGCTGTGCGAAGCTTGCGCGATTTTGGAGGCGGAATTTTGCTCGCAAACATTGAGGTATCCCGCAGAACCCGCGTCGATGATGACGCTGGGGTGGCAGGCACATCATTCGTCTCGAGATGTTTCTCGTCTAGAAGCGCTTCTCGTTCAAAAAGCTCTTTTACTGATTGACTAGATTCCTTGTCAACTTGCTCTTTTGCCAGCCAATCCTGATCTAGCTGCTTTAGCACGTCACTCTGGTCCTCGTCGAAATCTCCTTCGACTGGCTGACCTCGGGGAAATCGTACGGTCTTGGTGAGCAAATTTATCGAAGGCGTCTCGATTCTCAAGGTATCGTAGTACGTCACGAGTTTAGGCACATTGTCACGTCCTGGAGACTCAAGCATATGCGCGGGATCGTCGGGGTCTGTCGAACCGGCCATGTTTTCAAACATCGCGACGATGCGACGCACTGTCATGCTACTTTGTTTCCCACCTGCGTCACTCTCTTAATCGCGTGTTCTCAATGCCAGCTGCAAACTTTGAATGGCGATGTAAAGAGCGGCGCTTGAAGAAGAGATTGAAACGCAATTTACGACACCGCGACAAGCGCGTTTGTGGCTAGAATCACGCGCTTTTGGTCTAGATGACCAGATTGCTCGGGATAACCATGGTCCTGCAATTGGTTATTAATGGAGACCGTGGGATCATACTGGCTCGCAGAGCCGGTTTCGAATAAGCTGGGGGCGGACTTCTCTCACTGGAGCATAGGACACCGAGTTAAGACAGCGCGGAGGTTATGTTATTAATAGCGCAAATTACGTGCTACCTGGACTAGCACTAATGCGTACGTGAGTCAAATCACCTTGCAGTTGCCACTCAAGCAGACGAAATGGCTCGTCGCCATTATTCGTGTCGACCACCCAACAAATGGGCCACACTAACTGTACATCAAATGTGGTGGGGTGTACACCACGCCCGCCAAAAGATCTTTGTTTCCCTTGACAATGGAAGTGGAAGTAGGCGCCCGCGTCGCATTTGGCGCTGGGAAGACGGGCATTGTACGCTTTATAGGCGAGACTGACTTCGCCAGTGGTGAGTGGGTAGGTATTGAGCTTGAACGACCCGAAGGAAAGAACAATGGCGAGCTTAATGGCCGCGTTTACTTTACGTGCGCGCCCAATCACGGCGTCTTTGTCAAAAAGTCGATGGTTCGCGCGGTTTTATCCGCTACTGCTAGTACGACGAACGTGCCATTGGCTCGAGGACCTTTAAACGTGGATAGTGGCACTGTCCGGCACTTGTCGAGTGTTGGAACGGCGTCATTACCGACGTCAGAACTCGCTGCTATTAGCGGCGCAAGACTCGCAGGGCCAAGATCACGAGCATCTATTGGCTCAATAAGTAGCAAAGCTAGTATGTTTATCCCTTCGGTAGCTAGATCACGATTATCGCTTCGAGGAAGTACATCTCGAAGCTCTGTAGCGTCGGACGATCAATTACTTGAAGCGAGAACGCGGATTTCCAAGCTTGAAGAAGAATTGGAGCAAAAGAATCGCCATGTTCAGCAATTGAATCAAAGCGTTGCTATTCTGAAGGAGGCAGCCGCAGCAAGTGGCGAGACGATTAAGGGATTAGAGCAGCAAGGACTTGTTCACGTTGATGGAATAGAGCAGCAAATCGATCAAGACGAGACCATGCCTGAAAGCATGGAGGTGGAGGAAAGAATGACATTGTCGATGCAACAGAAAATGGCTCAGCAGATTGAAAGTCTACGAGACGAAGCTGAGAAACGTGTGCGGATGGTGCGTGCCGAGCTAGAAGAGCATCTCGCAAAGGTTCAAGCGAGCCATGACGAGCAGATTGACGAATTGCGGCTTCAAAATAGCACTAAGACGTCTGAGATCAAGACATTGGAAGCGGATGTGGCGCAGCAGAAGGTGCGAATTGCAACATTCACAGCTGCAGAGCAAAAGAAAGCCGAGGAAGTGGCCATGGCCGTGGCAAAAGCGAGTTCGAGTGCGCGAAAAATCGAGACATTGGAGAAACAATGGACGGAATGCCAAGATTCGATTGAAATGATTACGTTAGAAAAAGAGACGATTGAAATGGACAAGGAAATCGCAGAAGAACATGCCGAGGAACTGCAGCAAGAAGTCGAGAAGCTGAAAGCTGCCTTGGCTTTATCGTCTACGGCTGGACAGGAGGTCTCCGACCGCGTAGTGGGAGAAGCTGGGGACTTGATGGATGAGAACCAGAAGCTTCGAGCGGCTGTTAAGATGCTACATGAGCGTTCGTCTGCGGAAAAGGCAGAATTGAGCAAGAAATTGCGACAAGCGCATCGTGAAAATGCCGAATTAGTGTCGCTGAGAGAAGAAGTGGAAGAGTTGGTACGTAAGAGAAAGGTTTGAATTCGTAAAGACATGGTGATTGACACTTTAGGGGTGTAGACGATAAAGAAGAGTCATCTTGAGAGCGAAACGGAGGAACTGAAAGAAATGCTGGACCTTGCGAATGCGTACGAGTCGATGGTAGAAGATTTAACGGACAAGAATTTGACGCTAGGAGAAAAATTGGCCGAGTTTGAGACAACGGTGCAGTCTCTTGAATCATTGCGTGAAGTGGACCAAGAAATGGAGCATCAACACACCGAGTACGAAGCGGAATTACGGGCCGAGATTGACGCACAGCGCATATCTTTGCAGGAACTTAAGCAGACGGCATTGGATCAAAAGACGGTGTTGGAAGATAAGGAACGCACGATTGCTCGTTTCCGGGACCTTGCGCATAGTCACCGTGATGAAATTGCTCAGCTTAAAGCAAAGCTGCGTGCAGAGGCTGGTACAGTCGAATCGCTTAAAGACACGGCTCACGTGGCCTTAAATCAAACCATGGGACTCCGTGCATTGGTCGCAGCTGCGCGTGAGCACGAGACGGAAGCCGCAAGGCAGAAAATCAATGCCGAGCAGGCGTGGCTAGAGAATTCGTTCTTGCGAGCCGTAGTGCCAAGCTCAATTTTCTCCGAGACGGATCAAAAGATCCTTCGCGTTCGGCTGACATTAGGACGCATTGCTGGCAAGTCGGACATTTTAGTCCAGCACTTGAAAAAGGAGCTGGAAGCAATTGCGCACTTGCCACGTTCTAGTGGCCATAGGGACGAAGAGAAGGAGGACGGGGCAGTGTTTACGGCGACAAGTGTAGAGCACCTCGTGTTGGGTGGCAAACTCGCGGCAGTTGCTTGTCAAGCCAAGGAAGATCTATTCATGCTTGAGTGTCACTTGACCACTGAGGAAGAATTTGCAGACGGCTGTTCTGCACTGGATACGTCTCAAACCGCAGCATTAGAGAGCGTGCTGGACTTGGCGTTATCAGCTTTCTCGGAAGGTGCGTTGCTACGACACGAAACTCGTGGTGGTGGCGATGGAGCATCCTTGTATGACCGCCTCGTTCAAGCGTCCGAAGAGTGGCATTCAAGTCGAAGCACGCAAGTATCGTGTGCTAGCAACGCCGCAAGTTTCGGGGCTCGTTCGGCAGTTTTAAAATTGCGTACGCGTAAAAGTGTCGCCAAGTTGGCGTTCTCAATCTCGTCGATCGTGACGTTCTTGCGGACAACAAAGCGTCTTCTTGCAAGCTCTGAGATGCCAGATAATGAACAGACTACGGCATTGCGGACCGAGCTGATACCAGTATTGGACCAGTCTTTAGGAGAGCTCCTCTCGGTGTTTAATCTGGCGCTTTCATTCTATCGCCGCGCTGAAATTGACCTCGCGGCTTCGGACGACGACCTTGATGGTCTTGTAGCTGCTGGTGGCGAGGTCGTTACGTGTATCCAAAGCTACGAAAGCGAGGCGCAATTGCTGTTGACTGCGGTGCAAACACAACTTGCGCCAGATTGTTTCGTCGAGCATGGCCGATCTGCAAGAGACTTGGTGGAGTTTACAAAGCAAAGTGTGTACGATCGTGCCGTGGCCTTTAAAGAGAAAGTGGCGCTGCTGTATAAACTCGTGTGTCGCGGAGCCTTTACTGACGCCGTGGCGCCCCGCACGCGCAGCGATCATCCGGACGGAGCCAATGGCCGCCCGCAATGGCGTATTCGTGCCCAAGCTATTCACCAAGAGCTTGTGGATGCGTCTGCGCTGCGTAGCAATCTAACCGAGATGACGGACCTGTGCAATGCATTGCATAAGCGTATTCGTGAGTTTGAACGTGCAGACAGCCAGCATCGTGTCGTGGCACAAAAGCTCGAGAGCCGCGTACTTGAGCTCACGGAAAAGGTTGCAGCGTTGACAAGTAAGAAAGCGCACTTGGAAACGCAGCTTGCAAAAGAGCGCGAACAATTTGACGTGGCATTGGATGAATCAAATAAAGAAAAGACTTTGTTAAGCTCGTTGAATCGAGATTTACGCAAACAGCTAAAGCGCACGAGCGACGCTAGCAGCAGTGGCAAGACCGGAAGTAGCAGTAATGGTTCTGGAAATTCAAAGAGTTCGGTATTAAGTGCAGCTGATGCCGAGGCTTTTCATCTGGCATTTCATCAATTGCACAAGGAGCTGCATACGTTGCGCTCGACGCTTGCAAAGGAGCGACTGTTGCAACTTTTTGGACCAACATCACGTCGAAATGCAGTTTCTACACCGTCGAATCGATTGACGAATGCAATCAAAGAAGTGGCCACGTTCTCGCGCGAAGTAAAAGCGCATTTGTCAATGCCACGCTTGGTAGATCTCCGACGTGTTGGTACTGGTTCGACGGAGTCGTCACCTTATGCTCAACTTATGGCTGAGAAACTACAGCAGTCGCGTGCTCAGAAAGATCTCGTAGCGCTTCGTGAACGGGTTGGTGCCGCCATGCGTGAAGACGGATGGGGTCACGATATTATTAATGCAATCACTAAGGGCGAGTGCGTCTTTGGGTGGCAACCTCCTGAGATTGAAAGACCGCCTGTGTTACTAGGTCGTGTGAAGTTTGGCAATGCATCGACAAGTACGTCGCAGGCTGTGCAACTCGTGCTGAATCGATCGGAAGTGAAACAGTTGTCCCAAGCGCTAATTTGCTGATAAATGTTGGCACTGGAATTCCTATCATGGGTACATGAGTTCTAAAGAATTGTTTGATTTAGGTGCTGATGAATTCTTATATTCTTACGTATGATGTTACTTAGTAGAGTGAAGACGATCAGTGAGGATGGAATGACAGAGTTCTTAGTTGAAGAGTTTGGGCTTAATTGCAAGGGCAATTATGGATAATGCATGATGCTTCATACGTGGCAACGTAAGAACAAGTAACGCAAGTTTACAGCGACTTTGAGATAAAAAAGTCGCTTGATTTCATATTGCTATCGAGTAAGTTTCTGTCGGGATGAAAAGATTCAATTTCACAAAGTGCAGAGGTATCTCGTAATGTGACCATATATAGCCCTTCCTAGTGCAATTGGCGACTAGAGTCATCGTGGCTGCGACTTGTTACTTTTTTTGCTCTCTTGCGTACGGATGGGTACTTTTTCATCCTTACGTCGGCGTAATCTGGTAAAGCGGAGTTTCCACACATGAGGAATGCACGCATGACTTGCCTCGTCGTCTCGGAAGCGCATATTTATCAAATATGCTTGTCACCCAAGCCGCTCTTCTTCAGTAGCACGTACAAACACACACTGTAGCGACTATGTGGCCGCCTGCAAAACGTCTATAACTGCAGTTTCACAGCTGGTACGGTTACACAAGAAAAATTCTTTTTAGAATGCAATGAAATGTCATTTTATGGAATTACGCGACTCGCACGGAATGAACTGCGACGCTCTAACTGAAGATCGAGCCACACACAACCGTGTTCAAATCCTTAGGTTGCGGTATTCTTAGGTGGACGAACGTTGTTGGGCTGCTCACACACCAAGAAGCAATTAAATTCACTCAAAAGGTTTGCAGTCAAGAATGGAAATACCTGTTTAAGTTTGGAAAGATCTTCCATGGCTTTCGCTTTCGCATCCTCTTTCTCGAGAACGCGTTTGAGTTTTGGGCCCAAGTCTTCCAGATCTGGGAAATGTGTCAAGAATTCCTCTAGATGGGCGAAATTGAAACGGATTTTGCGAAGTACGTGTATAACTTCCGCTAGAAGGGAATCTTGTTCGTTCTTGACCAGTTTCACAAATCGGAGAGATCGAACAATTGTATCCAAATTTGCTTCGTTCTTAAAAGGTTCAACTTTCTTGAAAGCTTCAGTGGGATCGGCCATTCTTTTTTTTCCGCTGCCACGATTTGCGGCGACAGTAGCTTTTACCCATGCCTCTTCGTTTCGCTGATCCAAAAGAGCAAAGCGACGTACACATTCATATTCTTTTCCAATCTCATGTTTGTCAACTAGCTCAAAGAGAATTTGTTTATTAGGCATAAACTCGCTCAACTTGAGATAGACGCCGTATTGGTAAGTATAGCGTTCAAAACTTGCCATATCCTCGAACTTTGCTAACCCTGGAAAAAATTCTTTGAGAATTTGAGCAATTTGTTCCTCGAAAAAAGTAATTAAATGTTGATTATGAGCCTTATCGGGCGAGAAGCTAAGAATAGGCTTGACAATGGATTCGGATTCGCCTTCACGTAGGCGAATCCTAGAAGAATCGCTAATGCTTTTCATGATTTTTCTGACCTCGCTAATACGATCATTGACATTCTCAAGGTGAGCTAGCTTGGCAGGTCGGAACTGAAGTTCAATAACTCTTTGTTCCCAAGTGCCAGTATCATTGTCTTGGCGATTCCTCGAGGCTCCTTGGCTGTCGTCTACGCGTTGATTGGCCGGGTATGTCGAAAAAGGCTCGAGCCTGCGCATTGCCGGATTGATAATCTCTTTTTCATTCGGATCAAGCGCGGAGCCAGCGCTGTGTTGTACAGCAAGAATGGCGACGATGTACTTGAAGTGCATGGTTGGCCGTGACGGAAAAATTTCGAGGTAGCAGCGCTTTAGCAAAGATTGGAAAATGTATAACGGGGTACCTTGTTAGGTAAATCTTTTTTACCTTTTAAAGGAATAATATCATCAAAGAGAATTAATTAATCGACGCTTTCTCTATCCATGATTCGGCCTAAAGTTGCCCTAATGTTCCACAGTCCCCGTTAAGTCCTCTTGGTGTACTTAAGGGGCTGGACCCATTACTCGTAGTGTGGTTCCATTTGTGACCAACCCTTGTGTAAAAGATGCACATAGGTGCATTCACGTTAGGAGGCATGACGCCTAGCGTCATTTGTTACGCGAGGTATCTAGAAAGATACGCTCGCAGTACCTATTAGTGGTGGGCAAATATGCCCAGCAAGAGGACCCTTCTTAAAGGGCGATGGCAAGAACCAGCGTGCGAGACGCAGAGTTCTGTATCGACCACTGAGGGTCGGGAAATGCAGAAGCGAAGTAGGGGTGGGACGCTCTACTGACGTGGACTCTGAAGCTACCCCTAAGTTCAGAGTTATCGAACAAATGGGTAGTATAGCCCCTAAAGTCTCGAAATTTCGGACCTCAAACCTGCTGGTCTATAGTGCTCGAGTACGAGGCTATGACCATGTGATGACCCTTCTAGTGGATTCTGGTGCATCACAAAATTTTGTAGAACTCGCGGCTCTAAGAAAGAGACCAGCGATGTTTGAGTCGTCTTGCCAGGATGGCAAGCAAAAAGAGGCGACCGTTCGTTTAGCGAACGGCGCGCTCATTAAGTCTGAGGGAGTTTAGGTAGAAGTCGCTTTAGCTTTAGTGACTTTTGTTGTAAAGAGAAGTTCACAGGGCTACGTATGGAGAGTCCGCATGACCTCATCCTAGGCATACCATGATGGCAAAACACCAACCATGGATAGACTGGCGTACACGCACAGTTGCAAACTCTACACAGGACACCAGAAAGGATGTGCTCCTGCGAGAGGCCTATGCAACTGATGTCGTGTCGAGCACAATTGAGGGTGCGGTGACGGGATGTCAAACGTCACCAATTCTGACCCAGCTCGTGTAGACTGGGGTAGTGAAATGGACGATGACAAGTAGTCATGCGTCCGAAAGTCCTGCACAGAGCTGAGAGCCTGTGGCAGTAGATAGCGAGCTGACAGTACGTCAAGCGTCACATGAACCGGCACAGTGCCTTAAGCCTGGTGCGGTTGGAAGAGGTGCGTTATCCAGGAGAGCAACGGCCCCCACTTCCCAGTTAAAGGTCGTGGTGACTCGAAGAACGTGAACCCGACAGATTAGGACGATCAAAGGCACGTCTAAACGAGTGACCTTTGGATCAATTCCTATTAAAGGGGACGGGCTTTCGAACGAGGTGTTCGAGGCCGTCAAAGACGAAATTGCGGAGGCATCGAACCGATCTCACGACATCTCCGGGAGATTTACTATCATCTCGGCATATTTAAAGACTTGCCGGAGCACCTCAGCGGAGCTTGCCGAACTAAAGGAAGGAAAGATTCACGAAATAGTCACACCAGTTCCAGAAGAGAACTTAGTGGACTGTTTCTCGTCAACCACAATGGACGTAAGCGTCCTAGAAACGGGCATAAAGAAACATTTCGCTGCTCAAGGCTAGGATGCCTTGAGAGACAGTCCGCTCTTTGAGGTTCTGTAGAGATATCGCGATATGTTCTCAGAAGAAGTGCCGAGTGGCCTACCAGCAGATAGGGGCATCGGGCACGAAATAGACCTCAAACTGGCACCAAGTATCGTGTGACCAGGCAATGGCCGTTGCCGACATAAATTCGATTATATAAATGAATTCTTCGACAAGCGAGCCAGGGCGGGACATGTGCGTGAGAGCAAATTGCCTCACTGCAGCCCCAACCTTTTTGTGCGTAAAGCCACAGGTTGATGGCGCGTCGTGCATGCTTGCAAGAAGCTGAAAACGGCGACCACGCCGGCGCAAACGCCAA
>NC_090613.1:4065598-4078372 GCF_004359215.1 Bremia lactucae
GAGACTAAATTGACCCATGCATGACAAAGAGCTACTTTCAATAAAGTATGCTCTTGTCAAGTTTCGTGTGCACCTATTGGGCACCGAACCATTTGTAGTTAATACGGATCACGCATCGCTGCGGACCGCTACAAACTCACCGCTCCTCTCGCCTAGAATGGTAAGATGATTTAGATTCTTCTCTATACAAGCCGAGTAAGTCGAATGGCTTGGCTGACGCTTTATCGAGCAGATCCGACTTCGAGGAAAGACACCAGGAAAGTGTGTCTAGTGCTAACGCACAATTTTAGCCATCAACGTTGGCAGCCATGAAGGCATAATACGTGATGAACTCATTAGCCTCTAAAATAAAAGAGATCTACAGTCAGGACGACCATTGTCGCCTGCTGTTAGATCACTTCGGTGGACGAAAGGTAACCCTTCCGTCGTACCTAAAAACTAAGCTAAATCGCTTTAGCTACAGCGATGGCCTGTTATGACATCAGCTGTCACCTTGTGATCCCTTGAGAATCTGTGTGTTCTCATGACACAGATCTCAAGCTAATGCTCCTTCACGAGCCCCATGATGTGCCATCTAGTGGGCATCTGGCCCGTGAATTGGCATTCTTACGAGTGTCAGAGGAATTTTGGTGGCCACACCCATATAGATGGGTCGCCAACTGTATTCGCTCTTGCGAATAGTGTCAGCGCATTAAGCCTGCACGTCCAGCAGTGCGCCACTGAAGCCGCTTCCAATTCCAACGAACAGTTGGAAGTCAGCACGCTTGGACTTCATGTTTGGCATGCCACCCTATCATAAGGGTCGGACGGGGCTCGTCGTCTTTGTAGACAAACTGAGCAAAATAAGGCATTTAGCCCCATGTAAAACATCGATCACACGCAAGGAGGCAGCTCTCTTGTTCCTAGATCATGTTTACCGACTTACAGGATGCCCTAATCCATAGTGTCGGAACGAGATCCACGTTTTACGTCTAGTTTCCGGCGTCATGTGTTCGAGCTGCTAGGTAGCAAGCTCCACATGTCGACCGCCGATCATCTCCAGACCGATGGCCAAACAAAACGTGCCAATCGGATCGTGGCGGATGTCTTACGCACTATAGCAAGTCCCAAAGAATGGAGCAAGCAATTCCACTTTGTGGGTTTCGCTATACATAACAGTGTCCATGCCAGTTCGGGTGAGACACCGTTTTGTATGATTGGACTGCGTCATCCTCGGACGCCAGTCTCGTTTGAGCGCAGCCCGAGTCGTAGTGGGGGGGGCTCACTATGCTCGGTGCGAAAGAGGGACATAGTTTCTTCAATACGACTATGACCCATGAGGGTATCATCTCAAAAACATTAACTTGCCCTTGTGACCCTGCTAGTCTAGCAGTGATAAAGAAACTACGTCCTATGACCGACCTCTCGGCGGTATCATAGGCGAATTTGATGCTAAATGCGTGTGCGAGGCTCAACGCTTTGTGGATGAGCGATTAGCCATCACACGAAAAGTCCGTGACGCGATGACGAGCGCACAGGACAAGCAAAAAGAATATGCGGACCGAAATAGTCGCAAAAATAATGAACGCTTTAGAGTGGGTGGAAAAGTACTATTAAATACTGCTATCCTACCTAAAAATGCAATTTATGTACTACCTGAAGGTACTACGAAGTTGTTGCCGCGTTTCATTGGGCGCTTTACGGTGACAGAAGAGGTTGGAGACCTGAACTATAGACTCACCCCTATGCGGTCACATCCCCCATCCGTCTAAGGAGACCGATGGTGACGCCGACTGTGAGTCGAGCGTCGTTCGGGTGAGGGGGACGAAGAAGGTGAAAAACTTTCAGCCAATCGTCTCCTCTCATCACGAAAATGACTCGGAGAGCGAGGGACATCACGCGAGTAGCGCGGATCCATCAGCATTATCTTCTCAAAAAGGTCCAAGCGAGTCTTCAAGCGTTCATAACCCTGACGAGCCTTCGCTCGGACATCATCAAGATCCGAGGTCAGTCGCGAGACTTGACCTTCGAGATCCGCAATACGTCGTTCATCAGCGCTTAATGCCTGCGACTGAATGGACGAAGGTAAGGCAGCCGCGAGTAGGTGGGCGAAATCGCCACTCCTATCGGGCGCCGCTTGCACTGATGGATGCGGGTGGAGACAACGCTTTCTTGTTGGAAAGTTGCTTGCCCACCGCTCCGTGAAGCAAAGGAATTAGATCCTCGTCCAATGGAAACGTTACCCAAAGAGTTTTGACTCTTGGGAGCCGATCGAGGCCCTACGTATTAGTATGCCCGGCTTGGTGACTGCCTATGAAAAGGAGCACCAGCTGAGGCCTCTTTGCTAGTCTCAAATGGACTAGCAGAAGCAGCGTTGTGAGAAGAAACAGGGGGTACAGTACCGCCCTTTTTCTCTTACACGCAAGCGGGCGAAATTAATTCGTAGCGAGCGCTGTTTAATTGCATCGGAATTGGATGAATGCGGCGCAAGAATTTTGCCTCGTATTGGTCGGGCGTTTCATTTAACACAACACGACCGGGATCGGGAAAATACGCCCAAGACCCTTCCATAATTTAAAGACGCCATAATAATTATGTGCGTCCAGGAGAGCGCGTTCTAGAAGCGATGCTCTAAGACCGTGTAAACAGGTCATTTAGACGGAGGGGGTTGGTGATATGCTACCCGTCACATAGCCATGTTCAGAACGACTGGCTTGTGACACCGACTGAGCATGTTCACGTGTCGTTGGCGGAGCTTAAGGCTCAGAATCCTCTATGCCAGAACCATTATGGATAATGGTCTGAGCATAAGGCGCTGTGTTTTTACCCAACGGAGAAGCTACTGCGCCTTTATGGGCAGCACTCTTATTACCTGTCCCTGCCCTATCCAGCGCAGGCGACGAGACAGCATTCGTAAATGTTGCTGTCTAGCCATGAGAGAAGTTTGGATGGGAAATGATGCACCATCATCCTTCATCATAAGCTCGATGTTCGCATCACTAAAATGAGGTGACGGCAACGGTGTCGACTTATTGTAGTCGACAATGAGCGACGGATCGGCATCCTTACTGTTAAGGTGGGAAGAATTCTTAAGACTTGTTAACGCGACAGCAGCAATAACTGTCGGCGTTTCGACTAAAGCATAAGACGCTTCCGGCGTGTTAACGCGGCGCGTGCGCTTAATGCGAGGTTGAGAGGGCGTCTTCGCAGACGACCGCCAAACTTGGCCACTTTAAGGTAGCATCTTTGGCGCCGTGTATGTAAACATAGGTCGCTAGAGTGATTGAGAGAACTAGCGGCGTGTAAAGCCGCTCGCAGTTCCTCGTTCTTCTTTGACGAATTAAAAATGTAAATGCGTTCTTTAAGGGGGGGAGAAT
Source organism: Bremia lactucae (assembly GCF_004359215.1). Lineage (NCBI taxonomy): Eukaryota > Oomycota > Peronosporomycetes > Peronosporales > Peronosporaceae > Bremia > Bremia lactucae. Next base: position 4,068,955 of record NC_090613.1, read on the forward strand.
GTAACGGGCTAAAGTTTCCCTTATGTTACACAGTCCCCGTTAAGTGCACTTAATGTACTAAAGGAGATGGTCAATTACTTAAAAAATAGAATTAAACCCAGCACTCGGGTATGGTTCACGTTGTGACCAACCCTTGTGTATGTATTGCACATAGGTGCATTCACATTAGGAGGGATGCCGCCTAGCGCCATCCGTTACGCGAAATATCTAGAAAGATATGCTCGCGATATATATTAGTGTTATCTATAAAGATGACATTATTGATTAATAAAAATAGGTATTTATATTAAATGCGATAAAATATAAATCAGTCTGAAAACTACTTTCTACTTAGTAAGTGCGCACGAGGAGCCGGATTAGTGTTCCCTTGACGACACTTTAAATATAGAGTACTTAAAAAGTGTGTTGGGTGAGGTCGCTAACGCGCCCACCACAACTACTTCACTGCACGGAAGAGAAGCCGGTCTAATTGCTTTCTTGCTGTGCTAGGGTGTGTGTCTAAGTAGAGCGTGGCCGCATTAAGACGTACCCGCCTAAAAATGGGCCGTAATCACAGCATGCTTGTAGCGAAGCTACCTCGCTCTTAAAGTCAGAGGAAAAATTTTAGACTCAAAGAGTCTCTTAGTTCTATAGAACTCATGGGTTTAACATTTCAGGGAGTCGTGCAAGGATTCAGGGGTTCGTAGAACCAAGTGGCAATTAGTATACACCTTAGAAAGGCTTCTGTCTCTTACAATACAATGCGCAAGCCTTAGGAAGACACTTAATGCTTTGAGATCAAAGGGTTATCAATAGAGATCACATTTTGATTGGTAAATATAGGCATTTATATTTGATACGATTATATATAAATCAGTCTGAAAACTATTGACATACCATCAATGATTACGTCTTTTCGTGGGTATCGGCGTTTGAGACGATACTGTTGCAGCGTTCAGTTTATTAATATCCGCGATTTTTTGAAGGGGTGCGTTAGCTAGGAGAGCAACGGCATTCGCTTCCCAGTCAAAGGTCGTGGTGACTCGAAGAACTAGTACCCGACAGATTAGGACGATCAAAGGCACGTCTAAAGGAGTGACCTTTGGATCGTATCCTATTGAAGAGGACGGGGCTACGAACGAGGTGTTATCAGAAAGGGAACTGCACGTTTTTCTAATTATTTAAATCCAGAAATGCTGTACTAGCTAATTAAATTAGATTTCGGCCGCCAGATATATACCTGGTGGCGACCACATTTGTTACCCATAATAAATGGGATTTTGGTAACTAACTATTCAGAATAGGATCAAAGGGTATTTTACCCATAAAGTAAATGTACCACAACAGCGGGTCTCCAACCGATGTGTGCCCCATTACACCCTCCCCCATCAGACTATTGACACCGAGTGACAACATTCGCTTCATTTCCTCTTTGAGGTTGGAACCTAAACTGCTAATCGTTCGGTTGTGTTTTTCTTTCCTTTGTCTCATGACAATTAAGCGTGAGTCATAGACTCTTAGCACCTTCCTCGACGAGGAAAGATTGGTGGACTTTGAAGTTCACTCTCCATCAGAGGATGAGGAGAAAGAGCGTCGCTCTTACACGCCTTCTCCTTCGGATGAACGTCGGCGGGCCCCGAATCCGTTCCCAGAACTTGATGTCCCTGATGTCTTAACTGCATTGAGCAGGACACGGGACCCTGAGTCCAACATCATTACGAATCCGCTCGAAGAAGAGCAAGAGCGGATAATTTCATTGAGGAAAAAGCTCGTCGTCGAGCTGCCGACATACTGAGCTCAAAAGCTCATAGTGAATATAGAATCACCCCGCTTAGTGCGGACGAGCGTCTCAAAGTATTAGCGCGTCATAGCTTAGCCATCTGGATCTTCGGAGACGTAGCGATAACGCCGGAGAAGATCGCTGCTCGTGACGCTCTTCATGAGCGATTTCTTACGCCAAAAATAGTGTCGCGAAGTCAGTATCTGACGCGTTTACGTGATCAAGCCCGTGAGGCTTCGGTGACCTCCATGAGGGAATTCGAATCGTTTTGTTTCCAAACGAAAGAAGGAGTGAAAACGAAGTCTCATTTGAGAACTGGGTCCACCTAGCCCGCCGCCTTCGTAATATTTGAGATATCAGATAGTCTGCGGATGCGGCTGATGTTCGTTTGGAATGAAAGCTTTGCCTCGATTTCGCCAAGCTTTAGGCCAAAGGCCAGTAACGTTCGGCATTTATGCCACAAAACGAGAAATGGTCTTGCCAATATTTCAGTGCTTCGGTAGACCGTACAGCCATGGTTCGAAGCCGCACTAAGGCTAAAGATACACCTAATCCCAAGTCTAGTGGTGGGTAGCGTCGTTTGAAGCGAGTTGACCCAGAGATTGGCGCTCAAAATCGTCAACGGCGTACGGGCAATCTTGCCGAAGCGGTACCTCAAACTCCCAAGAGTTTTCAGAAGAGGGATACCCTAACCACTTCACCAGATACTGGTATTGGCCCTTATAGAGACGTCGTTTTAAGAGCGTGAAACTGAAGGTTTTACCGCGCAACAAGCTGCGCGGGAGGAGGCCAAAATCTCGGTGGAGGCATTTGATACTCTATAGCACGAGGTGCAATTTCTTCGTGAGTTCCTTGCTCGGGTTGAGAGCTCCTTTGAGGCGGTTCAGAGCCGTCTCTCGCTTCTGGAGCGTTAACAATCTCGTTTAGAGAGCCAGCTGGACATCCTCGTGAGGGTGCACCAATCTGCGGCACGACCGCCTGTCTCGGCGCAAGTGCCTTCAAGTCCACGTGGGAGGGGTCCCGATATCGCTTAAGGAAGCCAACGTAAAACACTGGGTGTGTACGCAGCTTGCTATGAAGGTTCAGCGTGTAGCTAGGCCCTTCTTGGCCACGACCGTTAATGGTCCACTAAAGCGCGGGCGCAATTTGGTCTTGAAGACCGCGGAGACCAAGTTGGTAGGTAGACTTTTAGCGCTTAGTAAAATTCGGTCTCCGACCATATAAGAAGTAATACAGCTTCTGTCTTTGGCATCTACTTGTTCTGTTTCTTTGTCTTGGCTATCAGCCATCGTATCCCTTACACGTCTTAAGACACTAAATCGCGTCGCGAGAAACTCGCTTACTTGCTTCGAATAGTAACAGGGCTGCTATCAGCAAGCTTATCGGGTAATACCTTCCCACCGAGCTCTAACCCACGCAACGGTATCGTTAATGAAACGCGTGGGTGGGTGAGACCGTTGACATAGAACGGACTATAGCCTGTAGAGGCATGTAAAGCCTAATTTAACGCGAACTTCACCACTGGGAGCATTGAGCTCCAGCGCTTTTGTGTCTGAGCACACACACTGCGCAAAACGTCTTCAATGAAGCGATTGACACGTTCAGTGACAATCGGTCTGCGGATGGTCCACAGTGGACATATCCAATCTGGTCCCAAGCACTCGGAAAATTAATTTCCAGAATTTATCCGTGAAACGGGGGTCCCTATCAGAGCCAATTGCCACTGGCAAACCATGTTTCCGAACTATGCAATCGATGAACAGCCTTGTTGTTCCTTCAACATAAATGGAATCCGGCACGGTCGCTTAGTGAGCCATTTTGCTCATCGGTCAACCAAAACCACTATGCCGGAGTTACCGGCTGAATCTTTCGGAAGACCGTAAACAAAATCCAAACTAATGAACTCCAACAACCTATGGGTACGGGGGCTCGCCAGTGGCGCAGCAGCATGCGTCGAGGGTTTAATAGATTGGCAAGTTTCGCATGTGCGAATATATGTGCTGACCCATTTATAAAGTTTGGGCAACCAATAAATCTGGCTTACAGAGCCGTAAGAGTTTCTCTACCGAGATGACCACTAAGGACAGTATCGTGTGCCTTATAAAGGATTTGGTATCTCAAATCCTCATCATGAGAAACAACGACGCGCGGAGGATCCGCAGCGTCCTTGCAATAAAGCACTAGGTCTTTATCAATAGAAAACCGATGTAATCTTGCACGCAATCGTGCCGACAATTTATAATTCGAGTCAGAGTTCTTTAGAGGTCGTAGCAGAGCTACACTGTTAATCTATGGAGTAAGCCGAACTCATTAAGTCAGTAATAGACGACTCGATAGTCGTTAAGTGAGAGAGCTCATAATCCGGCCTGCGTGATAACGCATCGGCCAAAGCATTCTGCTTGTAAGGCTTATACTTCACCTCGAAGTTGTACTCGGCGAAAAAGAATGGTCATCGGGTCATTCGCTGTGAGAGACCGGATGACTTAGTCGCAGTGTGTAATGACGCGTGATCTGTATATATCACAAACGGCTTAGAGCCGAGCAGACGAACTCTGAAATTGACGAGACCATACTTCATAGCAAGTAACTCTTTGTCACGAACTGGGTAGTTCTTTTCCGCAGGTTTAAGCTGTCTAAACTCGAACGCAATAACACGTTCACGCCCATCAACATCTGTTTGTAACAGAGCACTGCCAATGGCAAAATCCGAAGCGTCATAGACGACACTGAAAGGCAAATTTGGATTTGGTAGTGCCAGGATCGGGGCATGGATAAGACTATCCCTTAACGGCTTGAAAAACATTGTGTTCTGTGCCATTCCAGCACCGTTCTCCTTTTTAAGGAAATTAGATAATGGCCTAGCCATATCAGCGTATTTTTTGGCTATATTTGCGTAAATAATTGGCGAGACTCAATTACTTACGCAAATTCTTTTGGTTTTAGGAACCGACCAATCTAGTATGGCTTTTACCTTAGCGTGATACGCTTTAAAGCTTCGCTTTCTAATGAAGACCCTAAGAAAGGAATTTATTCTGCGCCAAAAATGCATTGATGCACGGCATACAATTAATTTATGCGCATACACTTGAGCACTGCTTGCAAATGGTCTAAATGGTTTTCCATAGCCGACCGACCCTGCTCCGCACGACAATGGACAAAAATGTCATCAAAATAAGTCTATGCATAACCTCGATGAGGGCGGAACAGTTGCGTCACTAGACAATTAGATGTTGCCGGGGCGTTGGAAGCCCTTGTGGCATAACCAACCACTCCCATAGCATACCATTTGAGGTGCTAATAGCTGTAAGCAGGATATCGCTAGCTCGCATGAGCAGTTGATCGTAACCATCGACAAGTCAAGTGCACTGTACATTGACATCCCACCATATTGTTCTGAAGAACATCCTTACTAGGAAAGGGGTTTGTGCTAATATAGTGGCAGCATTAAGCTTATTATAAGCATGTACAATGCGCCATTTACCATTTGGCTTTTTGACGCAAAATGTCGGTCAAATGGGGAGATTTGATCTCTCGTACCATTCCAGCCTCGTGCTCAGAACGGAAGAAATCGTCAATGACGTCACACTGCTCCCTTGGTAAAGGCCAATGTCTTGTGACACAGTATTTCGTTCCCGGAACCAAGTCAATTTTATGGCGAACACCTCTATCCGGAGGTAAAACAGATGGTGGGTTATTACATACCACATCTTGGAATTCCTTAGTCAAGGAATAAAAGGGATCCGTAGGATCTTAAAGGATCGATGACCCACTTCGCGCACTAAGTGCAGCTTTTGTGTCATCCAGGACAGCTTCGTCGAGAAGTGACGATGAGTTTTAGTCAACCATAGGTCGAATGACCACCATTTCAGATAAATCGCCAGCCTTTAAGGCTCGGCCACACTCATCAATAGACATTTTGTCTAGCTTTAAAAGAGCATGTAACGAAGGGATTGCCGCAAGGCTAATATTCCCCGTCAATGTTACCGGTTACACCATTTACAAGCGTATGTAATTGCTCACTCGTATCACTGTGTGAGGGTATACACGCTTTGCCGGGACATTCACGTCCCCGAATTATTCAGCCTAAATTGGTTTTATGCAAAACATGGTGTCTAATTTGACATCCGATAAGGAGTTAGGTAACTCAACTTCCTTATCCAGCGAACGTTTACGTGTCGCTTCACTTTCATTAGGAGGGTTTGACCCAAAATCCCCTGGCGAACCGCCAATAGTGTCATATTGACACTCAGTATGGTGCCACCTCGGCCGACCACACTCGGTTGCCTTAGACGTACCACTCTACGTATTATAGGGATATTACACCCTTGATGACTCGGCCTTAGGCCAACAATGCGTTGAGCATTCATTGAATCGTTATTAAAACGAAAGTCACTCGACGGAGTATACGTGTCGTTCCACTTCCTTCTTCTGGCTCGGGCTCAGAATTGATGTTTTCAGCATTGGAGTTTATTAACTCAGACATTCCAATGTCTAAAACACTGACAGACTCAGTCAATGATCCGCGCCAAAAGCGCTTTTGTTGCCTAGCAAAGATGGGTTTATGACTCTTTAAAACTTTGCTAGGAACATTGCGCGGGCGCTTATGGTCTTAGACCTCCAATCGATCCATGGCTAATGACGTTCAAGGCAGGCTATACCAAGGATGAGATCATATCTTGAATCCAATCAAGGACGAGACAGCGTTCCATACTGTTAAAGTCCAGAAACTAAATACCTAAGTTCAATGGAACTCTAGGAACATTGACAGTAGTTCCTGTCGCTAAGCGAACATGATTGTATCACTTTTATGCGCTTTAAGCGCCTCAACGTATTGTTGACATCCTTCAAAGGAAAGACGTCGAGCATAATTGCAAGACGCTCCTGACTCAATAAAAATCGACCGTGGCTTATCAAAGCCCTTCACAGTCGCTTGAGCGATTAACAAGCCAGGCTTGTACTCACGCCCCGTGCCATTGCGCACCGAGCTAATTGGGGCTAGGCCCTGTAAACTATCACCTCCTAGAGGTTCAACAGAGCCTAGGTCTCCCCCAGTAGGGCGCCTCGCACCTACTGAGTATCGACGTTTTCCCGCACCGTACCAGATTTCTGATATAGAACAAAATTGGTGTTCTTTCGAGCTTTACGCGTATTTTGTAGGGGAAAGACCGGACGTAAATGTCTCATGCTTCCGCACATATAACATCCACGGATGTTCTTATGCTGTTCCACAGATTGAAAAGCCTCTTCTTCTTCCTCGGCGAGGCTTAAATCCATGGGTTCCGGTCTATTAGACGGTACCCATGTGCTCGAAGATCTTGTTCGGTAAACAGGCGTGCGAGTAGACTTAAAGTCGAACCCAGCGCGTAGCTAGCAGGATGATAATGAAATAATTCCGGTTAGGCAACGCCCTCATTGAGACCCCCCATAAAGGTTGTAACAACAATTGCTACTTGCACCGGGTCTTGATGCATAGATGCAATGAGAGTTCTCAACTACTGGACAAAGTCCCCTAGGACTCAATTACCCTGTCGATTCGCTAGAAGCCGTGCTCGAATGCGAAAAGCCTGATCAGGCGGTGCAAACATGCTTGTCATTTGCTGTTTCAGCAAATCCCATGAGAGAAAAGCGTCGTTTATGAACGTGCTTCACGATAGTGCCCACTCCATGGCTCTACCTCCAAGTTTGGAAATGGCCACTGTAACGGGGTGTATCGTTACATGAAATTAACACTTACAGGTTGTTAGTTAATATATTAACTAAAAGGTAGATAATATTTGGAGAATATTACTGTACATGGTAATACTCTTAAAGCTTATATATAAATAGATATAGATTATTATATCTACTTTCTTCGCGGTCCAGTCAGCGCTGGACGCGCGCAAATAGAAAGAGAGATAAGACTTTTAATGCATATTTTGTATTTGTTTTTAATTAAGTCAGTTTTAAGTAGATAGACAAGAAGAACTTAATTATATTATTACAGTTTTTAGTTAACCCTCTTTAAAGCAAGCGTTTTCAAGAGAAAACTTCCTCTGCTTGTACTCGTGTACGTGAAGTGACGTGAGGCACCACTCGCACTGAGGCAGTGCGAAGTGGACTTGTACTGAAGCAGTGCAAAGGGAATTGTACTGAAGCAGTACAAGTCGGCAGTGCCCCGTTACACCTGGTAGCACTTTGTTGTCCGTCCAAGGACCACAGTTCTATCATCTAACATGGACATGTAAGATGATAATGGAACTACGCATCACGTTTCGCGTGATAGCTACTCCTTTCTAAGCGACATAGAAAAGGAGTGCGGTCAAACGAATGAGTTTGACCGTAGAAAACGATGCCATTTTGGCCATGCTGTCCGGTTTGGACAGAGATGCCCTCCATTCAGCTATCGCCAAGTTCATACAACATGAGCTTGACGAGGCGAAGTTGAAGGTAGATTTGCTTTATCAGCCAGGCTCTCAACAGGCAGAACTGTTGAGGGTACAGCAGGTACAGACCCCTGAACCTCGGATGACGCACACGCGTCGTCCGGAAACCATAAAGATTGACATCTCTAATTATAGGGGAGTCGAAGAAGACTCCCTCTTAAGATGGTTTGTCGAGTTGGACGATGCCATAAGGGCTCGTCACATCGTCGACGAGCAAATGCAAGTCGCATTTGCTCAGCCAAATTTGGCACTTCGTGCCAAAACTTGGGCACTAGGCCTTAAGTTGCGCAACCTATATGTCTTTAGGCCGCTAGCGGCTTTTAAAGCCCGGCTGAAACAGATGTTCGAACCGCCTAAGGCTGAGTTCAGAGCTTCTGAAACTCAAGCAAGGCAAGCGTGATATTTACGCAAATGCCCAGCACATACGACTCGTAGCGAGTTGTATCACAATCAACCCAGTTCATGAACACACGTTGATCACGGTGTTCATGCAAGGTCTTACGGATGGCCCCGTAAAGACCCACCTGTTCCACTTGGAACTGGATACGCTTGAAGAGGCAACATCCGTTGCGGAATAGGAGGACTTTAGCTTTAGACAGGCTCAAGCTTGCATGTCATCATATCGTCCTCCAAGACAACACGAACAGGAAGGTCCAGAACCTATGGGCCTCTCTTTTGTCAAAAGCGAGAAACCTCGCTTTTCGAACAATAAGCGATTGCAGAAATGTGATCGTTGTTAAAAATTAGGACACTACGCTCTTGAGTGAAGTGCTCCACGACCAGTACCGAGAGGTACTGAACGTAATTATGGACCGAATGCCAAAAAAGGCAACCGTCGCGGGTCCGACGTTGTTGCAAAATCGCAACAGCGAGTCGGACCGCAAAAAAACGGTCGGGGTCAGTAGGGGCGCAATGCCCTACTGATCCAGCAACCTCAAGAGAATTTGCAAATCACTTGACTAAAGTTGCTCCAGACACACAATCATTATGTGTCTCTGCACCTGGTGATGAGGTATCCCTCATCACCTTAAAGTTGAAAGTGACAAATGATTTGTCACTTAAAGCCCTAGTGGACTGCGGAGCGTCGAATAACTTTATTCGTCGCCAGTCACTAGAGGGTAGTAGGCTCAAATATATTGAGCGCGACATCCCTCCAACGAGGATGACGGTGCGTCTAGCGACAGGCGCATCGATAACAGGGATGAAACGCGTAGTGAAATTTCACTACACGTTAAGA